>NC_056483.1:23678677-23978677 GCF_008729295.1 Plectropomus leopardus
CCTCTTTCCTTTTTTCTTTTGCGTTTTAAACTCGCATCTGTTCCTGCACATGTCTGCAGCTGAAACCATTCCCCCTTCACATGCAGAGAATATTGGATTCACTACATTTTCAGGCTGGAAACACAAACATGTCCAATGAAGAATTACTGTAATGTTCACTCTGAGATGACTGAAAGATGATGAGAGCTGGAGAAATTCCAAACCAAAGGCAGAGGATTTGATGTTGACTCATAAATGCATCATACCCTAAACCACTGCTGGAGCTCTGACAAAGACATCAGCAGCACCTCTGCATGCTTTGCTTCATTTTGATGCATTTTGTAGCCAACATAACTGCAGTAACAATACAGCCAAAGTCTTACAGTAATGTACAGTTTTTCAAAATACAGGAAAAAGCTGAAAATCTTTATGCTTTTTGGACCCGATGTTGCACTGTAAACATCGTATTCTACAGTTAAATACTGTAGTTGATGAAATGGTAGTATAAAGTTGAAGTAATCTGCGGTATTGACATTGTAAAAATAATGGTAGGACTCTAACAAATACATGTCGTTTAGCAGAAATCTGCACTGCAATAAACTTGAAAAATACAGCCAAATACCAACAGTAGTGTGCCGTTTCTCAAAAATACAGTAAAACACTAAGTTGATTGCTCTTGGGAGGCAAAGTTACTGCAGTAAAAATACAATCAAATTCTAACAGTAATGTTTAGGTTGTTTTTTTTTAATTAAGTGAAACACTGTAAAAAAAATTTGGAGACATCATCACTGCTGTAAAAATTCTAAAAGTAAAGCACAGTTTTATTCAAAATACATTAAAAGTTCTGTAAGACTTGATGCCTTTTGGAGGCAATGTTACTGCTGAAAAATATACAGTTTTATCCAAAATACATGATAAGTTCTGTAAATTTTCAAGCAACAGTACTGCTGTAAAAAATATAGTCAAATTCTAACAGTAATCTACAGTTTTTTTCAAAACACAGTGAAACACTGTAAATGTTGATGCTTTTTTAAAGGCAATATTACTCCTTCCAAAATTGATGCTTTTTGGAGACAATATTGTAACTGTGACACTATGACCAAATTCTAATAGTAATGCCGTTTTTTCTCTCCGAAATACAGTGAAATGCCATAAATCTTGATGGTCAATATTACGCCGTAAACCTCGAATTCTACATAAGAATACTGTAATAAATTTAATGTGAAGTAATTTAGGGCAGCACGGTAGCGTCGTGGTTAGCACTGCTACCTCACAATTCGGTCCGTGGGCCCTTCTGTGTGGAGTTTGCGTGTTCTCCCCGTGTCTGCGTGGGTTCCCCCCGGGGGTCTTCAGCTTCCTCCCACAGTCCAAAGACATGCAGATCAGGTTAATCGGTGACTCTAAATTGCCCTTAGGTGTGACTGTGAGTGTGGAAGGTTGTCTGTCTATATGTGTCGGTCCTGCGATAGTCTGGCGACCTGTCCAGGGTGTACCCTGCCTTCCGCCCAATGACACCTGGGATTGGCTCCAGACCCCCGCGACCCTTGCGAGGACAAGCGGTTACAGAAAATGAATGAATAAATGAAGTATTTTACTGTATTTACACTATAAAATAATGGAAGGATGCTGACAAACACATGTTCAGCAGAAATCTACACTGTAATAAATTTCTGTAAAAATACAGCCAAGTTCTAACATTTATGTGCAGTTTGTCAAATGTACAATATACGGTTTTATTCAAAATACAGTTAAACACTGTAAATCTTGATGCTTTTTGGAGTACAAAGTACCGGTGTGAAAATACGGTCAAATTCTAATAGCAATGCACTGTTTTGTCAAAATACAGCGAAACACTGTAAATCTTGATGGTTTTTGGATTACACTGTAAAAGTCAAATTGTACTGTAGAATACAGTTAGAAATTTAATGGTAATATCATAATGAATTGATTTAAAATGTCAATACTGTAAAATAATGACCAGTTTTATTCAAATCACAGTAAGACACCATAAATCTTACTTCTTTTTTATTAAAAAAATTAATAAATCCTACGGCTGTAAAAATATGGCCAAATTCTCACAGAAATGTACAGTTTTGACCGAATTACAGCGAAACACTGTAAATCTTGATGTTTTTTGGAGCCAATATTACACTGTAAAACTCAAATTCTACTGTAGAATAAAGTAGTACATTTAATGGCGATATACTGTTCAGTTAATAAATGATATAGACATGTAAACGAATGATTTATATATCTAATATAATAATAGGAAAAGGTGTTACAGGGTAGCTTCTTTGTTTAATATTTTGAATGCATGCATCAAAGAAAACATTTGGTCTATCACTATTTTTCATTTACACATTTTAACCAGCAAAATAACTGTGTTTGTGTTTATTTGTACCGTGCAGTTTTATCTGAGGCTTACTTTTGTTTTTCAGTTTAAATTTGTTGTTTTTGGAGCCAATGTTACACTGTGAACCTCAAATTCTACTGTAGAATACATAGTGATTTGAAATAAAAAACAACATGGTTTGTGTTGAATAACTGTCAGATCAGAATCCAATTATTTTTTTCATAAATCTTGGTTATTTTTTTGTTGATGGAGCAGGCTTTCAGTTGGAATCATCAAATACACAAAATGCTGTTTTATCTTAGAAAAAATGTTTGAACGGAGAAAATTAAATGCCTTCTTTGTGGAATACAGATCTTGGCCTCACTACACAAGCACACACACACACACACACGCACACACAGTGTTTACCTAAAGGGATGGACTGTGCCCTGTCCAGGGATCGTTGTGGGACTCCACCCCTGATATCTGGTAGTGTGGATGGAGCTCTGCCAGTCATACCACTCCTCTGCTTTTATTTTAGACTCAGACCAAACCCTCCAAAAAAAACTCTGACACCTGCTCTGTCCCAATGCCGCAGGAAACAAATGATATATCCACCTTCCCTGATAGAAACTGAGCAATCTTCCACTGAGCCAGAAATTGAACAGTTTCCTCAGCAGGTATCTGAGTCATGTGACTTTTTTCTGGATGCCAAATTTAATCTAACCTTACTTCCCTGTTTTTCATCACTGTCATCTGTTTTGACTTGTTAAATATATGAGTAAATATATGGGGCAATCCTCCAGTCAACCTTGAGACCTGAGCAAATTGGCTTGATTTCTTTCAGAAACATGGAAAGAAGGCAATGAGCAACTTTTAAAGAAATGTCCCAAAATTAATAATTAATTAATAATATAAAAAAAAAAATATTGTATTAATTGTATAGTTTAAAAAATATATTTTTCTGAGTTATTCGATAATTTTCTAAATATTTTCCCTCTGTCACTCTTTTTTAAGCAAAGGTTTTTAGGAAAGGTCATTTTCTTTTCACAATTTAGATAAGCAATTTGCAGAACATTTCATGCCCATTCCCTGGTTGCCTTTATAAAAACTGTATAAAACCAGACTGTAGACTGTGTGACTGTCTGAGTTAATTTATGATTTAATAAAATGATTGTAATAATTTTATTTACACGGCCAAATTCAGCAATTAACGTCAAAGGGCTTTACAATCTGCACAGCATATGACACGCTCCACACTTGAGCCTCCTGCTGATTTTTGCATCTTATAAAATTTAGTGCATCTACACCTGGTGACACGGATCTAATAAACTCGGGTACGACATCAAGTTCATGTATGCAGTTTTTGCCGTATGCAGTTAGTTGGTGGCAGTAATTTTCGATTTGTGAGATAGCAAAATGCTAACAGTTTGCTTATCCACAAATGCCTGTAAGTACATATTTTTGGGCCAACCCCTTTTAAAATGCTTAAGATAAGATAAGAAAAAGATAAGCCTTTATTAGTCCCACAGTGGGGAAATTCACAATGTTACAGCAGTTATGAGGTACTAGTATATACAGTGAAAGAACAATACAATAGTAAAAAAAAACTGTTACAAATGTAAAAATACTAAATTATTAAAATATTAGATAATTGCACCAACTGCACATGGAGAAAATTGCACTTTTGGTATAAGTCCAGTTGGTGTGTGTGTGTGTGTGTGTGTGTGGTCTACTGGAAGCAGTGCTGACTGTACAGTCTGACAACAGCAGGAAGGAAAGACCTGCGGCACCGCTCCTTCACACACTTTGGATGGAGCAGTCTGTCACTGAAGGAGCTTTCCATTACAGTCAGAGTGTCATGCATGGGGTGGGGGTCGTTCTTCAGCATCGAGGACAGCTTGGTGATCGTCCTCCTTTCTCCCACCACCTGCACTGGGTCAAGCAGGCATCCCAGGACAGAGCTCGCCTTCCGGATCAATCTGTCAAGCCTTTTCCTGTCTGTAGTCGTGATGCTGCTGCCCCAGCAGACACTCCATAGAAAAATGGCTGATGCCACGACAGTGTCAAAAAAAAGTCCTCAGGAGCGGGCCCTGTACCCCGAAAGACCTGAGTCTCCTGAGCAGGTAGAGTCGGCACTGGCCCTTCTTGTAAAGTACAGTGGTGTTATCAGTCCAGTCCAGTTTATTGTTCAGGTGAACACCCAGGTACTTGTAAGAGTCCACTATCACAATATCCATTCCCTGGATGTTCACTGGAGTAAGGAGGGCATGTCTACACCTGCGGTAATCCACAAACCAGCTCCTTGGTTTTCCCCGTGTTGATCTGGAGGTGGTTTCGCTTGCACCAATCACACAGTTTTTTTTTTTTTTAAAGATTTTTTTGGGGCGTTTTTGCCTTTAATTGACAGGACAGCACGAAAGTGGGAGGAGAGAGAGGGGGCAAAACACAGCAAAGGACACAGCCCCTATACATCGGGCTCCCGCTCCATCCACTGAGCCACCAGGAGTCCCACCAGTCCAGAAAGTAATGGGTGAGTTCTCTGTACTCTGTACTCTTAATTTTTTGTGTAAATGTTATTCTTTTTTGGTTTTATTGTTTTTATTTATAATTCATAATTAAAGTTAAACTTTATTCTATTTATGGATTCGTTTATTCCACTGAACTTCTTGACATATTTTTAATTTTCATTAATTTTTATTTATTACTCATCTGTTTATGTGTCTACATGTTACTGTATGTGCACACAGCAAGCTGTTCAGACAAATTAGTGGAAAATATAAAGGTGCTGAATCTAAATTTGAATGGTAATGGAGGAAAATTATGAGAGAAAAATTGTGGGAAATGTATTGAAAATGTATTGGTAAAAAATGTGTGGAAACCCTGTCCAACAGAAAAATGCCACAGACCTACATAAAAACATCATTGTTCTATAACATCTTTATTTCCCTCAGATTCTTCTCTGTGTGGGTCTGTCGGCCAGCACATCACTCTGCTGACAGTGGCTGACTGCAGAAAAAAAAAAAAATCAGATAACCAACAAAAAATGCAGCTCTGCCATTGTAGCAAAAAGACAGCAAACACTGTTGTAAATAATCAATTCTTCTGAAAGTTCAACATCACAGCCAGCTGTGAAGTAACAGCTCGCACAGCCAAAAGGTGTGGATCAGTATAGCATCAGATATGTTAAGAGATAATGTCACTAGCAGGAGGGCAAGCAGCCGCCCCCCCCCCCCCCCCCCCCCCCCCCTACATAACCCTCACATTCAGGAGTCCAGCAGTTCAGGAGCCTGCTTCAAGATTCAATAAAGTCTGCAAAGGATGTTGCCAATGACCGTAGAAACCTCCTGAGCTTTCCTTCTGTCGCCACCCTCAGGCAAAAAGTTCCACCTGATGAACAACTGCAACCCTGAGTGAATTAATGAAGCATAACATTTATAAACTGTCTATAGTTGTAAGGGTCTGGATCCTGAGACCTGTATATATAGCCTCATTCCCAGCTGCACAAAAAATATGCTAACACCCGCTAACATCTGGCTTTAATACATGGACAATGTGCGTGATCGGCAATTCACATCCAGGTCAAATGACTCTTTGTGGACTCGGGTTTTTATTGCCTTCGGCTCCAATCAGCATTGATGCAAACACAACATCCTGGTGAACGTGGTAATTTCACTTCCTTAAACCTGTGAGATGCAATGACGCACGGTCACTAATTACCATCCATCTCCTCCTAAACAGCGCTTAAATACAGATCCAAATACATTTGCACAGAGTTTGAAAGAGAAACTGAATAAGTGAAAGATATATAAAGAGAAGAAACCACTGAAAAGTTTTCAGAGACCTCTGTTGCTGTGTACTGTTTACTTGTTTCTCCTGTCTGTCTGTGAAGTCCACCCCCCCCCCCCCCCCCCAACCAACACACGCACCAGCTGCTATATGTATATATATATATATATATATATACATATAAACATTTTAAAAAATGTTTTGGGGATAATTCTTTTACCTTCCCTAAAGCTATGCTTCATGTATTTTCCCTGAGAGACTCACGAAAATGCATGAAGCATTTGTCCCACATGATGTTCAAAGACTGCTTGGAAAAACAACAAAGAAAAAATAAATCACCAAAATTAAAAAAAGGTCAAAATGTTTCTAAAAAGAATAAATTACCAAAAATTATAAGAGAAAAAAAAAAAACTTTTAAAGGGGGAAAAATCATTTTTTAAAAAAGAAAACCCTGCAGGTTTTAAATATATTTGCTTACACCTATAAATAATAAAATCTGTGGAAAATAAATACAAAACAAATTTAAGTTGTATGCTTCTCCCCTAAGCGAAAATAAAAACTTGAGTCCCCAGTGCTTATACAATTACTTGACATGCTTGCCAGCCTCACCCCTCTCATAAATAACAAACAGTCCCTAATAAATATAAAAGCACCAGATTTAATAATCTGTCCATACCTACACTGGACTAAATGTACTTAGTTACCTTCTGCTACTTTTAGCAAAAATACAAAATATTTTTCCAGCTCAATACATTTTTAATGATTGCAGTTATAAAGTATTCTGCCACTACTCAGTACTAATTATAGATAACTACTAATATTTTAACCATCAGAATTCAGAATTTAAGTTTATTAGAACAAGGTTTTCAGAGTTAATAAGGTGCCAGAGTGTATAAAAAGTATCAATATAGAGCTTATTCATGAAATAGGAGAATCCCCCTGGCCCCCCTACAGAGGTCTGGGCTAAGCCCCTAATGTCCTTCAATCCTCGAAATGCCCCTGATGCCCACCATAGACTTCCATTTTTGCCTTCTGCTAACTTGAATGGGGATAAAATGAGAATCTAATTGTGCAGCTCTACTAAACTTTCCAAATGTTATCGCATGAAATGGATCAAGCTCTGATGGTGATATCAGGGGTGCTCAAAAATGCATCCACAACTTTTCAGCACCTCCTTTTCCCACAAATTTATGTGGGAAAAATGCTTTTTGGACCGCTTTCAAACTGAGAAGTTGAAAATACACTTTTAGACCATTATGTCAAATTGCCCTCAAAGCCTGCAGCAGTTCCTGAGGGGCTTCCTCAAAAGCACTCAACCTGTTTCAGAGCTGCTTAACTGGAGCTGACAGCTGAGTCTAAAGTGATCCAGTCACTCACTCTCACCTGCAGCTGGTGAAGACTGAGGCAGACCATCATCACAGGGCACGGAGAGCCAGCACTGTTCAAACAGAAGGTAACTTTTCACAAACACAGTTCATGTAAGAGCAGCAAAACAGTGTGAGTGACACATGGTCTCACCGTGTCTTCCCAGTTTGCACTTGCTCAAAAAAAGATCCATTATGAGGCGGGTTTCCATTAACCCTCAAATTGCACAACTTGAAATTGCGTATATAAAATACACCAAATAGAAACACATCAATTTCAAAAAGACTCACATTCATTGCAAAAAAGTTTTTACACTTGCATGAGGTGATATTTCAGGTGACTTCAAAAGCCATATTTCACTAAACTGAAATGGAAACACTTTTTGGGCTTTTTCAGGTCACATGATGCTATGGCTATGTGCTTGTCAGTAGGAGCTAGCTCCCTCGTATAAGGGATTTGCCTTTCGAACATCACTTGCATAACACGCCTACATGTCCTCGGATTGGAAATAATGACAGCTAGTGTCTTGGCTGCAATAGAAATAAAGCTGCTAATGTTTTGAACATCCATCACCATGCTTCTTGGAATGTTACCACCAGAGGAGAAGTTGCAGAACATCACTTAACACAGTCATCTCACAACTGTGCTTTATCGACATATTGAAAATATAGCTCAAGTTTTGTGCAAATCTTTTAATGGAAACGTGCTTACTGTGTCCAGTACAGAGTTGGAGTCAGGAGCTGAACACAAAGACTGGGAACAGGGGTCAACAAGTAACATGGCCCTGGGCAAAGTTAAAAAAAGAAACAGCAACTTTCAGCTCCCCACTATTTACCACATATCTGGTTTGCTGAGTCCATACACAAACAGAAAACTAAAAAAAAGAGTTGTGGCTTTAGGAAATTTATGTGCTTTACAAAAAAGTTGGCTCCATGACATTCTTTCCAGGAAGTCATTGTGCCTGGCTGTTGTTTATGAAGAAATAGAGCTCCCAGTAATGAGTCCTAAAACGTGGAAATCAGTTAGCATTTCAGCACTTCCAGTTTCCTTGTGTCAGGCCATGTTTAGACGAGAACAGCCCTACTAAAATCGGAAAAGTCTTTCCTTCACATCTTTAAAAAAAAATATGCTTTCGCATGACAACATTGTGAGAACAATCCTTGTGTAAAGGGCTCTGTAAAAAACAACCCCAAATGCTGTAGTATACATGCCAGGCTAATAGTTGGCAGTGTAACTCTGTGATAACCCACCAAAGAAGAACAACATGTGCAAAGTGCAGCTGTGACATCACCGTTCTCACATAATCCAAGCATTGCCAGTTTACACAGCTTTGCACAAATCTGTAATGGAAACCATCCTAGTTGCCACCCATTTACCTAAGTTGCACACACCAAAATAGTGCTTTGCCAGTTTTAGTGATGTGGCTGCCCACTGACATCAATCTTAATACAGCCTGTGTATTCAGCTTTTTGGTGGGGCCTCAAACTACTTTGGTGATATTTTCACAGTCTATTCAAAATGTAAGAACATATAAATATCAAAATTCAAGATTGACTCTGATTGCCGAGGTCAGTCATGATCACCAGAGGATGAACCCTGCAGCTTTTGGCCTACGGCTGCCCTTGGAATGAAGATCATAAGCTGCCTGCAGGACTTTATTTGTTGTCTTGTTTCTTTGACCGCAGCTCCGGTCAGATACAGTGGCTCCTACGATATTTCATCCAAACCGACAGTGTTGTGTAATATTCTACCAGGCAGCAAATAGGTCCTGTACCAAAGTAGCCTTCAGGCGGAGCATTTAACACCTTTTTATGGCACAGCATTAATTCCCTGGCACTGCGCCTGCCTATGGGATCATGTTCCTTGTATGCTGCCTTCGCAGTTATTTGCTTTGAAGAGCAACTGATATACGGACTCACCGTACTTCTCCTCATGACTAATAACCTCGCTGGGAGGTGGAAGCTCCGCAAACCCTCCCGCTAAACGACACACTGAGGAATCTCTGTGGAGATTCTGGAGATGAATATTAAGAGTGTGGATGGATGGCAGGGGGGCAGAAGAAGGAGGCAGACTAAAAGTACCTTGGTATTCTCCAGATGACATTTTCCTCTAAAGCTAAAAGTGGCATATTATGCCTAACGCCTCTTTTAGCAGATGGGACTGCAGCGGGGTAATCAGTCTGCCTACAGTCGAGGATATATCCATTTACATTATGCATGGCTCTCAGACGCTGTAATGTAAAAGGTATTTAACAGTGAGTAGGGAGTAGGGCAGGGGGAAATATGCTAACTAAAGAGAGCTCCTTTGATTTCAACTCACAGCTGCTCAATGAATTACAGGGTCGGCATGAATAATTCCATTCAGACTGTGAATGTATGAAAATATTAAGTACCAGATATGGGCAATATTTTAATTAAATGTAATAAGGTTATAAAACACAACGTGCTGTTAACGACGTCTCACATGGATTTTTAAATTTTTTGTCTTTTATATAATGGTGCTTGTTAGTGGCATCACAAACTGTCAAACTGACAAACTATTTCACCACTGTGACAGGTGTTTTAATGTGTCTGTGTCTCACACTGAAGTCCACTAACAGAGCAGCAGTATTTAGGGAGTTGGGTTGTTGCCCGCTGCTTCTAACACTAGGCAGGTTTCCATTACAGATTTGCACAAAACTTAAGCAATATTTTTCAAAATGTCGATAAAACACAATTGTGAGATGACTGTTTCTCCACTGAGTGATGTTCTGTGACTTCTCTTCTGGTGATAACATTCCAAGAAGCATGGCAGCTTTATTTCTATTGCAGCAACCTCACCAGCCGTCATTATTTGCAATCCAAGGATACGAAGGCGTGTTATGTGAGTGATAATTGAAAAGGCAAGTCCCTTATACGTGGGAGTGGCCACATATGACATGGAAGGTGATTGTGGAATTAAAACTTCTGCATGATCCGCTTAACTTTTGAAGAGTTATGTGATGCAATAACACCTCTTGTGGCTCCTGCAGCATCATGAGGGAGCCAGTTCCTACTGACAAGCACATAGCCATAGCATCATATGACCTAGAAAGCCAAAAAAGTGTTTTCACAGTTTAGTGAAATATGGCGATACGTTTTTTCCAAAATGAACACATTTCCATTTGGTGTATGTTATATTCACATGTTCAGTTTGCGCAATTTGAGGGTTAATGAAAACCGGCCTAGTGACGCATGCAATGATTATTATACCGCCATCATTGCATCATTGCCTCATTACCTCATTAATCATGTCACAATCACTTCAGATTTCTTATGACACCCAGCCTCCACGCTAGGAGCCATTGTGCTAAACTCCCTGACTACTAAACTCCTGCATTAGTACAATCTAATAATGTTATATATAATAATATATCAGTCAGTGTTTACTGCAGAACTACTCCTTTGATTTGGATAAAAGTACAATTTGCTGATAATACTTTAAATGCAGGACTTCAAGCTGTAATGGAATACATTTACAGTGCTGCACTGGCACTTTAACTTAAGTAAAGGATCTGCATACTTCTTCCACCCCTGGAGTTCAGTCATCGTGCAGACCTCAGCTCAGGAACACAAAAACAAAAAGACTTAAGTTCACCACCCGTTTCAACAAAGCACAAAACTCTGCTTCCATGGCTTACAAAGAACTGCTCTACGAGTGCAGAATAGACCTTCTTTTCAATAGCTAGAACTCATACAGTATAAGGTCAACCATAGAATGGAGCTCACACTCAAAAGAGTGAGCTGAATGGATCTCTCAGAAATCATTTCACTGCACCCCCAAACATCACAAAGGCCCAGACACGCCAAACCAAACCTGAACTAGCAGTGACGGGAGCTGTTGTCCCACCGTCCCCTGTGTCTCGGCTAAAAAGTTGCGCCTCAACACACCTCAAGGACTACAGCCACGGGCCAATAGTTATATAGTTTTTTATAAAGCCTGTCTTCACAATCACAGTTTACCTCAGTAGAACTCAGAGATTCAGCAGAACACAATCAGAAATACTTTATTAATCCCCAAAGAAAATTCATCAGTCACTCTGATGCCAGCTGAGAGAATTATAGCAAGGACAAATAAGTAACAGCACAAGTATGTACAAATATAAAATAGCCTATTATAGACCCTTTTATTTTTTTAATCGTTACATACTAGTCCTTATTGCTTACTATTTTTTGAGTTTCTGAGTATTTCAAGGGACTGTTTTTTTTTTTTTGATAATTTTGGCTGTGTTCATGCATATGACATACATTTTGTGTACTTTTGTTTAATCAGTGAATTTCCAGCTCAGCTCCTTCAATAAGTCTAAAATATACCGTGAAAACTAAATTGTTATATTCATACTGATAATTGCAAAAAATGCTCCACTGAAACCCATCTGAACTGCAGCTTTTGATTCCATAGCCAACAAAGTATAAAACATGCATTATATTATTTCTGGGTGTCATTCTGGGCTTTTGCCTTGGAATTTGTGTTTTTACTATTTTCCACCAGATGACATCATTTTGACCATATTTGGCATAAGGAGAAAATACTAAAAACATAGTGGCATCATGGGGAAAAAAAGGCATTTAAAGGGATAACATTCTTAAAAAGGAACATTGGATGTTTATGATTAGGACTGATGCTGGTTAAAATATAATTCATTGAAAGTAGGAAATAATATAAATGCATGGTATTTTTTTTAAAGCTTGATTAAAAAAAGCGAATTTTGTGCAAAGAGCGATATGAGTGTGTGTAATATTAAAGAGGGCCCTTATGGTTAAAGTGTGTAAAAAATATAAATGTAAAGAAATACAGTAATAGACAATTGACACTAGCATGTGAGTATTTAAATCATAATATGGAAAATGTGCTAAGTGTATAGAGTCTGTAAAATATAGAGCTGTGCCATGTGTGCAATGCTACCATAAACAACAGAGATATACATAAAAAGAATAACAATAAGAATACATACAATATGTGTCACATGTTAAATATTGCACATTAGAATAACTGCACAGAGGATTACTGTGGTTGAAGTATTGCACCAAATAATACAGTTAAGACAGTGATATAAAAAATTATTGCACTTTAAAAACACTATTGCACATTTAAAGTATGATAAATAAATTCTGGAGTGTCAGACACTGTGAGGGAGGAGCTGTAAAATTTGATGGTCACAGACAGGCATGACTTCCTGTGGCACTCTGTGATGCATCTCAGAGGAATAATAAACTCCAGTTGTTTGTCTGTAACGACAATGAAGAAATGCTTATTGCCAATTTGCTTGTTTAATTCCATGTTGTTTTTTGGAAAGTTTTGAGGACTAATTTGCACAGAAAAAATGTCATTAATACTGAGAGATGATAAATGCCGGAAATGCACATAAATCACTGTTCCTCAACTTTTGGTGGACCAGCAGCCCCCTACCCCAAATCCATGTCCCTTTCTTTCCCCATCAGTTAAAATGAAGGCTAATTGTCCTCCCTGCATAGAAACAATGATGATTATTCTGCATTATATCATCTAAAAAGCATGTCACTGACTGTCTAATAACAAATTTGATTGAAGTGGACTGTTGGAATATTATTATCATTAGTTTACAGGGAGTCATAAAACCTTGGGGATAGAAATTATATTCATGAGGGCAAATGCAGAAACTTGACATTCAGACTTTGAGTCAGCCTTGTTATTGATCACAAATAGCAACCAATCGGAAAGCGGTAATCTGGCGCCAGTGCCAGACAAGAAGCATCTTACAGGAAATTTGGAATTGGAGACTGCTGATATGATACACATTTCTTCTGTTTATGGACAAAAGTATTAATAAAAACACTTTTTTATGGACAGTACATGTTGCTTTTTTGGTTTTGTGTGAAACTCAGCCAAAAAAAAACCCAAGTAACATTAAAACAGTATGTTTTGAGCAGACGGAAACCCAAATAAACAATCTCTTAACAGCAATGAGGCTGCTTTTGGCTATGTAATTTGCATGCACCAAGAAAGAATGAAAAAATTGCATATTCATCATTAGAGGCAATCACACACACATCACCAATCATAGGTCCAACAATTCATATCCCCCATTTACTGTAAACCATTTCTCTCACTTGCGTCAGAACACGTCCTGGAAACAGAGCAGTGAAATGAACGAAGGTGAAGCTACAGCTGCAGGCTTTTGCATTTTGTCATTTTAACAAACTTGGACTTGATACGAGTGATGATGAGGTGTGAAAACAGTCTGCAGGAAGCAGAAACCGTGGATGACGATTGCCTGGAAAACTTGTTGCTGGATTGCTGACCATAAAGAAAACCAGAGAAGTAAACTCATAGAGGAGCAACTGGTGACCAGTCGGATGGTGGTTCATTTACTATGAAGGTGATGCTGCCTTCATGTGCTCCTCTGAAATATTGTATTTCAGAGCTACGAGCACATGAACGGCACTCCAAAGTTGTTATTATGAGTGGGAAATTGGGAAATTTTGATGATACCCGAGTTGTGACATTTGTAGGACATTTCAGGGCAGAAGAAATTGTGGAAAGCATGGAAACAGTTCGAACAATTGACAGTAATAAATAATATATTCTATAATATTATATATTATATTATTGTAGCCCTTATAATTTCTAATCGAAAGTGAAGTAGGCGTGGTATGCAAGTGAAAATAACAGTTCTGAGGGTTCTTTTGACGATTCGAAACTTTAGTTAAAATATGCGATACAAAAACGCCTCTCTGCTGCACCCTGATCAAGGGAGCCAGTATCTTTATCATGTGACCTATAAAAGCAAAAAAAGGGTTTGCATTGCAGATTTGCAAAATGTTTCTATTTCATATTACCTGAAATACCACCGCATGTGGGCGTAAAAACTTTTTTTGCAGTGAATTTGAGTTCTTTTTACACTGACATGCTTCCATTAGCCAAATTTCATATTCGCAATATCAGTTTGCACAATTTTAGGGGTAACAGAAACCTGCCTAATGGAACTTTAAGAAGAAATACGCAGATGTAAACAAACAATGGGACATATCTGGAGCTGTTCTCCGTTCTTTTTACACTAATTTTTGAGCTATAATTTGCAAATATGTACCAAAACGCAGTGCTGTCATGAGATTGAGCAGAGAAGATAAAGCAAACTACAAGTGTCTGACTGACTGGAACCCAGCCAGAGCTGTCATGTTCAATCATCACTCAGAGCTTACACTTGACATGTTGGTATTCTCATAAATGTCATAACGTGGCGAAATGGGATTTGGTATTTTGAGTGAGAAGAGGGGAGAGTGGTTTGTCATGCAGCGACTGTGCCGACCTGTGTCCAGCATGCCACCTTCCCCCTCACAGTCTGACATTTACATCTCATAAACTCACGGAGTAACGCACATTAACTGAAAGCACAGTGCTCATGTTGTTCATTTGGAAAAGCCAAGTTAGTTGCACATGATTTAATAAAGGCACCCTCAGCAGCATGCATAATCAGACATGCTCTTTTGACCTCAAGTCTAAACCTGTTTATTAATATCAAATTACTTAGTCAATTATTCAAACATTAATTGTCTTACTGACAAGTTTTTTTGGCCTACTTTATTTGACTTCAACACCTGAGCTACTGCTGCTTACTGTGGACTAAAAGGAGAGTATGAACATCTAACTTGGAGAGAAACTCATCTGAAGCAGATTATAATATAAAGGAATATATTCTGTTGTGTAAACCAGTTACATATGCATTTGTGGTTGTGTTTCAGGATTTATTTTAAGATCCTCTTAGTTTTTAAAGCTCTTAATATTTTTGGTGCTAGTTATCTATCAGCTTTGTTTTTATCTTATGAGCCCTCTCCAACCCTCAGGTTTTCTGGCAGTGGCCTTTTGATAGTCCTAAAAGTTAGGACTACAGCTAACGGTGAGGCATTTTTTTATTACAATGGTCCACATGTGTGGAGCAACCTGCCTGAAGACCTGAGTGGGGGGGATTTAGTCTGGATTTTAATTAAGCTTTTCCTGCATTTTTATTGATTATTATTTATAGTAACTTTCACTCTTTTACAAGATGGTATATCATTTTATGATTTTTTAAATGTTTTTATCTATTATTATACTTAAACTGTACTGTTATCATTTCACTTACCTTCTATCTACTGTTTAGAGATTATAATAATAATTATTATAATGATTCTCAATTTCTTACAGTACAAGCAGAAATGGAAAAATAACCAAGTGAACGAAATCTCCAAGTCTGCTATATCAAGCAGGCAAAACGCTCAACTTCTAAAATGCTCCTGGTGTACTTAAACACCATGCAGAGAACAGGACCAAACAGGGTCACAGACATGTCAACCAGGCCATAGACAGCTGCAGCCGGTGGAAATGTCCCTCCCAGCTCCATTACAGTTAAGATGACAGCGAGGATAACAAAAATGGGGATTTATTCATCTAACTTTTTTGCTTAACTTCAGTGGATCATAAAATCTTGGAATTAATCTGTAGATGTCTTGTTTCAAAATGAGGCCAAACCTTTCTTCGGATGTCACTTTTTTGAGCCACAAGGAAGGCCAAAATGTGGTTGGCAACAGACAGTGAGGGTTATTTTGTTTTCAGACTGAAGTGATTTCTGGAAAACTTGCAGTCCCCTCCAGCTGGTTTAGAGGAGTGAGGAGTCAGTGAGGTCCTTGAGCATGCAGTCATAAATGTGCTCCCAAAATATTAGGCCAACTGGTCCAGTAGTTTGCAAGATTAGCTGTTGACAGACAGATACACAGACTCACCCCTCCAGGCTTATGTCTGGTGAAGATGATGATATGTGACAGGTCCCAGGCTGGCACAGTTCTCCTGGTCTTACAGCATGCAGCAGCTGGTCAACATTGCCATGGGATGTTTCTGTGGAAGATGCAGAATCAAAGTTCTTCCTGGGTGTCTGTAACGACAATGAAGAAATGCTTATTTCCAAACCTGATCACAGGTAATAGCTGTAACCGACTTAAAGACTTAATATTTAAAAGTGATTTAAGTGAATTGTCTTTGATGATTTTTTTAACAGACTCATAGAGCTGCATGCAAGCGATGATATACAAGCAAATTTTCTCTTATTTTTGTTTGTATCCATAATATGTTCTTATTTTGTCAGTACTCATTGATTTTCGGGATTCACCGAATCCTTGATTGTCTTGGATTGTCTTCTAATTTTGCTCTTCTCTAAAGCCTTACCACTGCATAAAAAATCACGCTGTAATGAGAATGTGTATGATTGGCATTCACACCAGGGTCAAATGACTGCAGTAGACACAGGTTTTTAGCACCTCCTGCTCAGATCAGCATTGATGAGGACACAACACCCTCCGTTTCCTCCTAAGCAGCGCTCAAACATTATTCCAAATTAGTCTGCATCGAGTTTAAAAGAGAGACTGGGTAAGCAAAGATATATAAAGAGAAGAAACCACTGTGGTAATGTAGGTGATCGCCTATATTTAGCCCATGTGTGAAAAGCGCATGTGCCCTAATTTGAGTGGGAAAGGGGTATTAGGTGGGAGAAAATATTATGAGCGGATGAGAGCACTCTTACCAGATAAGAGAAAAATATTTTGTTTTTACAGATCACCAATTGCTGCCCAGTGCAACGAAAAGTAAGTTTGACATGTGAGGAAAAAAAATGCATGCATATGATTTAATAGAATTTTGATTGTTTTAGAGCAATTTTAATCACTAGATGATTAAATATAAGAGATACTGCTGTACTTAGTATTTTGATCCTAATGACTGTAATTTCGCTTACTGTGCGTCCCTCTGCTGGAATGTAACTATATACATTTACTAAAGTACTGTACTTATGTACAAATCTGAGGAATTGCTTGTGTATTTTAATCTCATGTACTTTCCACTTCTACCCCACTTCACCTTAGAGGAATATATTAAACTTTTTACTCCACTACTATCACTAGATAACTGCTTTACAAATTAAGATGTTTGTGCACAAACCAAAAATATGAAAATATACACTGCAGCTGAAACAATCAGTCAATTAAATGGTGTTTAAGGAGAGTTACCTATGCTTATACATGCTTTATGATCAAGTGGGATTCAGCAATGATCACATCCAAGTAAGAGCAGAATTGGAGGATTTAGAACATTTACTGCATCTGAAGTTGACTTCTCTCATATTTTCTGACCAGAAAATCAAGAGAAAATATGAAAGAAATTTCAGAAAATGTTGCTGCTCGAGAACGAATGTTCCTGCAGCAGAGTTTAAATAAAGGTATGACACAATGAAGAAATTATTGTTCTTTTTTGATAGTGCAGAAATGATTTTAATTTACTGGCATTTGATACATTCAGTGATCGTTTAGTGAACATTTACATGCAGGGGTCCATGATACGCTTCATGCTCATGAGCCTCATGCCGCCCATGCCCAAGTCCCTGAAGCTCCTGTACTCTCCGGGCCTCAGGTACACCATCCTGCCTCTGTAGTGGGGCTGCTCGTACAGCAGCCAGTGTCCTTCCATCACGTTGCAGGACATGCAGTCGTTCATGCGGTAGCGGTCCATGATGTTCTCGCAGTCGTCCATCAGCTCGTGCATCTGACCACCGAAGTTCTCCCTCTCATAGATCATCATCCTGAACTGGCCTCTGTGCTATTTATTTCAAGAGAACAGAAAAAAAGTGCCTTAATGTCAAGTTTTGTTTAAGATGTCACCAGACCTGGTTCCAGACTGCTTAGAATGGAGGGCAGTAAAAGATGTTAGTTGGTAATATGGGCAAAATTTAGGACTGTATGCTTAGTTGAATATAGCACCATAGTAGAACTTTTTTTTTTATTAAATGAAAGTGCCAGTGGAGGATCCCCCCAACAACCATCCTATCTGCCTCTAATGTCCTGAATACATAACAATACCCGAAAATCCTAAAATTCTAAAAATGTCCTTAAATCCCAAATATGTCCTAAAATCCTAAAACCATACCCAGAAAGGTCCCAAAATCCTAAAACCATCCTAAAATTCTCGAAATGTCCTAAAATCCTAGAAATGTACAAAACAAAACAAATGTACAAAAATGTCCTAAAATCCTGGAATGCCCTTAAATTCTAGCAATGTGCTAAAATCCAACAAATGTTAAGAAATCTTAGAATGTCCTAAAATCTCAGAAATGCCATACATTTCTAGGATGTCCTTTAATTCTTGTAATTTCCTAAAATCCCAGAAATGTCCTAAAATCCGAAGAACATTTATGGGGCAGCCTGTGACTGGCCCCTGGCCTCCTGTCATTTTGCAAAAGTGGCTTCCAAGCAAAGCAAGCTAGGCATCCCTGATCTAGTGACAAAAAACGCTCAAAATGAGAATTATTTGGGGCTGTTTGGCGGCCTCGGATGTCAGCCATACTAGAGTAAAAGTGATGGATGTTGTCTTCTACCTACCATGGGGATCATACGGCAAGACCTGATGCAGTCTCTCATTCCCATCATGCTCATGTAGTCGGAGTACTCGCCCCTCCTCATGAGGTACTGGTTTCCCATGAAGTTGGGGCGGTCGTAGACGATGAAGCAGCCGCTCTCCACCCTGCAGGAGTGGCACCTGCTCAGGATGGAGGTCATGTCGGAGCAATCGCTCATGCACTCATAAGAGCGACCCTGGAAGTTCCTGTCCTCGTAGAAGATGATCTTGCCCCTCATGTTCATGCCGCTGTTGCTCATGTTAGCTGCAGAGGTGATGTTGCTCCTGAACTGCTCTCCTCCCTGGTTTAACCCTTTGCTTTTATACCTGACCAAAGAATCGCTGACCCCCCCTCCCTCACCCCCCTCACCCCCAAGAGAACCCCCTGACTCAGCAGCTTACCATTGAAGCCAAAAGAATACAGAGGTTATGGACTTTTTTTTTTTCAGAGACCGGGGACCTCGCAGTCTTTAGAAAAGCCTTTTCTCTCTGTACAGTAGGCATTCCCCACAGTGCTCTTAACACCTGAATAGGGTTTTTTTTTTGTTTGTTTGAGGAAAACAAAAGGAAAAGGCAAAAATGAATACAGGACAATTGACAAAGGATTTTTCAGAAAAAAGAGAACAACGTGGTGATCATGTTTGCATGTGTGTGTGTACTAGCAAAGAAAGCAAAGTAAAAAGAAAAGAATAAATAAAAAAGCAAAACTAAACAGTACACAGTTGCAAATACTAATGCACTGTAAAAGCTGACAAGTTTATCTCATTTTCAAAAACAAGTGGAAACAAGTGGAAACCGACTGTCTTGAAAAAGGCAAGTAAATGTAGCTATTCTTAAACTATGTTTACTTTATATCTATCTGTAAGGTTTAATTAAAATATTGTTGTACTTTATTTTGTTAAGTCAACTTCAAAATGACAAGGGAAATTAACTTGTTTCTTTTTAAGTGAGGGAAGCTTAATCAAACCAAGTCAGTCTGCCTTAACAGACCAATTGTGTTTACACAGATGAATTTAGGAATTGATTGTGTTTGATAAATAAAGTAAGCCCAACAAAGGATGATTAGTTTGCAGATAGATGGATACTTTATTTATTACATAGGAAATTCAAGAATGGATTAATACAGGATTATTTTCACTGAATAAATACAATTCATAAATAAATACATTAAAAAATACAGTTCTGAGCATGTTAAGACAAGAACAGTGTTTGTAGGGACAAACATTATAATAAAAATAAAACAAATCTACTTTAAAGCACATACACACACACACACAAACATACACACGCACACATACACATATATATTTCTTAAAATTAATTCATTAATCTATCTATTAATTTATTTTGAACAAATCTAGAAATATTCAGACTAAATATTTCTCTTTGACTTTATTTCAAGAGGACTCCATCTCATGCCATTCCATCATAAATATCAAGCCTCAGCCAATTTACAAAATACATAAAACTGTTCAGTTAAGTCTGACAAACTTGGTTTCCTTGCTATCACTTACAAAGAACATATTAATCCACACCATTTTTAACTTACAACTTCATAAAATTAAGTACAAACAACAAAAATGTGGGTAAACAGATGTGAAAAAAAAAACATAAATTAAAAGTAATAGTTTATCAGCGCAATCAGTTTCCTAGATTTTTCTAAAGTAAGATCAGCCAGTGTGTTTACAGTGTGCTGTACGTGCTTCCCTTTGGTCACATAACACACTGCCACCACCTCCATGTCTGTTGTCATGCCGGTGACACCCACCTCTACATCTTCACCTCATGCATTTTTGCCAGCACATCACCTTCAATAGATATTGGAGTACAACATCACTGGGACTGTTCACTTTTAACTCTGCATGTATCACTCCGCTTAACGGCTGTTCAGAATCTGTTAAGAGTAAAAGTGGGATATGTTTATAGCATGGTGTAAGCATAGGTGCAAACAGCTAGTTGGCGCTGTTCACGTAGCTGTCAGTTGGTCAGGTTGAGGGAGGAGAGAAGAAGAGAGAAGAGAGGAGTGGGGTGCCATGGTGTGAACAAGAAAGGACGGAAATTTTTAAGCGTGGTTTGTGCTGACTGTAGCCTACATGCATTGGAGTTACTAAAAGTTATGAGGAAGTCTAGGAGGGGGCAGCTGTGACGGACGGGTTTTAGTAAACCGCCGTTAACTGGAAGTAAGACTGTTACAGATGTTACAAGGATGTGCAGTGAGACACACTCGTCTGACACTATCCATAGCCTGAGAGATACCGACACACACATACACACACAAACGTTGTTTGATACGAGACTCGGGGTGACGGAGATCACGGCAGTGAGTGGATGCATGCTGCAGCGACGAACTGTCTGATCAAACTAACTCATCTGAATCACACAGGCCACCAAAGTGTCTGTTAACGGACTCTGATTTCACTGTAAACACAGAGATAAATGTTCACGATACTAAGCAGCTGCTCTGTGCAGAACATGACGACCGAGCTAACACAGATTAGCAAGCAGCGTGCAGGAAAATGTTTATGTGTTGCTAGGTAACAGCTGTCACGTCTAACAAACAAATCATAAATCATAATTTGCTGTTGCTTGTAAACAAATAAAAGTTGCTTGTAGAACTACTGTACTCGAGGTTGTGTGTTGTGCTGTATACAGCAGAATATCACACCCTCTTGTGTGATATTGCTTAATTAGATATGGAATTCTGAATTTAACAGCAACATATCTGGAATCCTCATCATATGCCTCAAATCCCTTGAAAAAACCCTGCCAAGATTTCTTCCTCTTCATGGATGGCTCTACTGTTTGTGCTTCCACATACATCTGGAACACTCATGTCATCTTGAACCATCCCTCTCCTTTGAATCTCACTTGTACTACATCACAAAAGTTGCCTTTTGTCATCTAAATCCTTTAACATCCTGTTCAACCATTTGGTAAACACATTTGGGGTCACTACATCTTACTGAAATATGTGTTGAACTTATCTCAGCTTAAGTGAGCTATCTCTACCAGTCGGTTTAGTTATGTATATAAAAAAAATCCACGAGATGCTGCTGTGTCTTTAAACAGTCTGCCTGTAACAAAAGGTAACAACAATAATCACACCAGAAATGAGGGCTCTGTGTGGTGGGATTTTTTTTCAACATGTTCTAGTTAAAAAGGTCTTACTTAACCAATTTATGTAACTTCACACACAAAATAAAAATTAAATGAGGCTCAAATGATATAAAAGAAAAAAAAAAGCTCCATCAGATGGTTGATGGACTATTTTTTAAAATATTAATGAACTTCTGATCAATCATTGTTGATTCATTCATTATTAATGTTAAAAAATTATAAATATGGTGAAATAATTTTGTAAGTATGACTGTTTTACTTTCTAAAGCAATGCTCAATGAAACACTTTCATTGCCCCTTCATGGTAAAGGTAGTAATGCTAAGATAATAAATTTACATATTGTGTAGTATTGTGTTGTTTTTTTTTTACTATTTCTAAAATCTTTTCAAAGTAGTGCATAAGATGACAGTTGCTGAAATAATATTTGCACTGGTAATACTATTCCATGGTCACACATTGATACAGTACGTGTATATAATATATTACGAGCACTATAGCAGTAAATTCTGTTTTACCATTACCATGACCGGCCAAAAAAGAAAATCAAAATAGAAAAAACACTGAGCTTTGTTATTATAGACATAGCCATGTTTTTCCATTGCTTTTTTCTTAGTAAGGACTTCTCCTTCTCAGCCGCAGAAATGCTGATCAGTGCCATCATCACCTTGGGACATGAATCAGCATTCTGTGCGGCACATCTTTCAAAGTCCTCAACAAACAATACATCCAAATCTCAGATGGCCCCTGCTCACCTACTCCAAAACCAAAGATCACACCTGCCCCCCACCAGTCCTCTCAAAACCTCCAATGACTCCCAATTCAACAAAGAATCCTGTTCAAAATTCAGCTCATCATCCACAAATCCGATCACAACCTAGGCCCTCTCCTACCTCACTGACCTCAAGTTCAGGCACTGGACCTGAGCGGTACAGAACCTCCTACATTACTGCCTCCTCCCTCTGAATTCTCTGCCCCAACAGCTCAGATATCCCGCCTCACTCCACTCTTTTACTGAAGTGCTACATGGAGAAAAAATGTGTTATTATAATTAATATTTAATGTTTTCCTTTGATATCAGAAGTTTGTTTTTGCTCTTGAGGCCTCCAGAGCGATTCTCAAGTTAAGACATATCACATGCCCCTCCAGTGTGCAGAGCACATCAATGAGAGTTTAATATGTTCACTCTGACTTTGAAATTATTCATTACATACTGGTCTGTTGTTTCATCAGAAATCTGTTTTATGTGTTTGAGTCTGAATCTGTTAAAGTAGCTGGGAAAAGATGTGTACATGAAAGGAACATGACTCTTGAGCAGTGTCATTTCTAGGATTTGAGAACATTGAGAAATTATCCCGAACCCCCCAAGGGTTTTTTGTTTTTTTTCCCCCCAAAGAGCAAGTTCTATTTTGATGCTTTTTTTGTAATAAACTTTTTATTGAACAATTTGAACACTATATTACAAACATTGTGCCATTGCCTTGCCATTTAAGCCTTTTTAAAGAAAAAGGAAGAACACACACACACACACACACACACACATATATATATATATATATACATACATTCACACACAAATAGAAAGAGGAGAAGTAGAAGGCTGGTGATGAGCTGACCTATGAAATCAGACACATTAGTTCACAGTAACACCTTATATGCAAGCAAACAAAGTTATGTCTGAAAATGAACCTGCACAGTAGAAGCACACACTTTATGTATGACAGCCAGTGACCTTTCTAACAGAGCAATGTCTCTAAAGTGGTTCAGCCATTCTTTTGCAGATGGAGTGTCTGGCGAAAACCATGAATGTATTATAGTCTTCTTAACAGCAGTCATTCCTGCAAATATAGTTTTCCTATGTGCCAATCTCTTTTGCTGCTAAGAATGGAGTCATCATTGAATGAAGTGGTTGGATAGGAATGTTAAATCCCAAAATATTTTCAAGGCAACTATGCACCTTGGACCAGAGGCCAGACACAGAGGGGCATTCCCAAAAAACATGAAGGTATGTGCCAACAATTTTCTGATCACATTTTGGGATCATCTGTCAGTTTCATTGTAAAGCATCTGTATGGTGTGGCATAAAATTTGTGCACAAACTTGTAATGAATAAGTTGATGTGCTGGATTTTTTGATGAGATGGGTATGTTGGTCCAAATATTGTCCCAGTCCAGATCATAACCTTGACCCTCAAGTTCACGGTTCCAAGAACTAATAACTCCCAAAGGTTTAACACCTTTAGAGAGCAGACCATAGTAGATAATGGACACTAATCCAGTAGAGGGTGTTCGAGAGGAAATCCAAGTGTCCAACGGATGAGAGGGTAAAGGTGAATCGCATGGAACTCCATGGGCACAGATTGCAGATCTCGGAAATACAAGAACCAAGGAAACCCAGGGAGAAAATAACGTTCTTTGAGCACCTGGAGTGAAATCAAGCCATTTGGCCTTTGGTTGTGCTTGTGCTGTGGCTGTACTGATACTGTGCCCCCCGCTCGCCCTGATCGTGGTCTGGTCCTGATTGCGCCGATGTTGTGATCTTGCTTTTGGACACCTCCCTATCAACATATGCATGAGAATCTTATCATCACCCTCAACATCATCATAGAGTGCAATTGATAATTTCACACCCACCGTTATTGTAATATAACATGCATCTGTTTCTATTATTGCCGTGCCTCTCTCCCCCTCTCTCCCCCTCTCCTCCCCTCTCTCTTTCTCTTTCCTTTTTTGCAATGATTGTATTTCATTTGTTATTTACGACATCTATTGCTTGTCTGTCCGTCCTGGAAGAGGGATCCCTCATCATCCTCTACCGCTCTTCTTGAGGTTTCTTCCTTTTTTTCCCCAGTCAGGGGTTCTTTTTCGGGAGTTTTTCCTTGGGTGATGTGAGGGTCTAAGGGCAGAGGGATGTCGTACACTGTAAAGCCCTCTGAGGCAAACCATGTTTTGTGATAATGGGCTCTATAAATAAAATTGACTTGACTTGACTTGACTTTCTGTCATACAAATCTTGAAGAATGTGAATTCCTTCAGAAGGCAAACTGTCATTGTGTGGTGTGACAACCTTCTCATTGCACCAAACTGCCAATTGCTTTACTTGAAATGACCAGTATTATAATTTAAAGTCAGGAACTGCCAAGCCTCCAGAATGTTTTGGTTGTTGTAACTTGTGTAGGCGAATACAAGCTCTTTTATCATTCCATATGAATTTAGTGGTCAGGGACTATAGTTCATCAAAGTATTTAGGTGGTGGAGGCATAGGGAAAATTGGTCACAATTATGCCTAGATATGTAAATGCTGAGTTATGCCATTGAATATGTTGAATGACTGGTAAAGTGAGGTGTTTTGCAGGGGCATTTAAAGGAATGAGGAGGGATTTATCCCAATTAATTTTAAAACCAGAAAATAGACTGAACTGCATGAAGACTTTGAGTATTTGAGGTAGAGACTCAGAAATCTTGGTAAAAAAAGTAATACATCATCTGCGTAAAGCAAAATTTTGTATTGTGTACCTTTTATACTGATGCGTGAGATGTGTGGGTCTAATCTGATTGTCTGGGCTAGCGGTTCGAATGACAAAGCAAAAAGGAGTGGGGACAGTGGGCAGCCTTGCCGAGTTGTACAGTGTACAGTGTTGTACAGTGTTTTGATCATTGATATACATTTTTTGCCAAATCTGAATTTCTCCAAAACCTGCCATAAATATATCCAGCTCACTCGATCAAAGGCTTTTAGCGCATCCAAGCTGAATATAGCTGCGGGGTGTCTATCCATTTCTGACGCATGTATTATATGCAAAAGGTGTCAGACATTGTCTAATGTAAGTCTCCCCTTTAAAAAAACCTATTTGGTCACAATGGATTAATTCACCAACAATCGCTCCAGTCTCCTGATGAACACTTTGGCAAACAGCTTCAGTTCTGTTGTGATAAGTGATATCTGTCTGTAACTGCCGTATCTCAAAGGTGGTTTATCTTTCTTAAGCAGGACTGATATGAGAGATGTATTTTGGTCATGATGGAAGGAGCCAATTTCTAAAGCATAGTTAAAAGAATTTAAAAGCAGTGGCCCAACAATATCCCACAATTCCAAAAACAACTCTTGAGGCAGCCCATTGAGGCCAGGCGATTTCCTTTTTTACATCGAGCTCAGTGCCTCTTTAAGTACTGAAAGAGTCTGTGTTTCAAGGGATTCTGCATCATTGTCGGTCAGTGATGGTAATTTAAGTTCTGACAAATACAATTTTAGGGTAGCCAAGTCCGGAGCAGGGTCCGCTGTATAGAGATGGGAATAAAATTCTGCAAAAGTATTATTTATTTCAACTGGGTCATAGGTGACAGATCCAGATGATATTTGGAATGCACTGATAGTGAAAAATTATTAATTTTGTTTTAATGTTGCTGCTAAAAGCTTGCTTGATCTTTCAAGAGTCTCGTGCGATGAATTATAAACTCAGCTTTAGCCTTGAGCAAATTATTCAATTCAAATTTCAGGGCCGAAAGAGCTGAGTGGTTTTGTTCAGAAAACTGCTGTTTAAGGTCAGATTCCAAAGTTCGTATCTCATCTTCTAATTGTGTAACCCTGCGCCTCTTGGTCGCCTTCAAGTGGGAGGCAAATGACAAGGCATCTCCCCTAATAAAGCATTTAGCTGTTTCCCAAAGTGTTTGGGGTGAGGCTGCTGTCTCTGATTTAATTTCTAGAAATACTTTAAGATTATTTCTCAGTTTTTTCAAAAAATCTGTATTCTGGAGTAATGTTATATTGAAATGCCACCTGTGTGTATCTTTACTGTGTGTCTGTAAGGACTTAAAGTTAACACAGGGGCATGGTCTGATATTACAATAGGGAGGATATCAGTGGAATTGATAAAATGATTTAAGGCGGCGGAAATGAACATGTAATCAATTCTTGAGTATGTCTTGTGTCTGGCTGAGAAAAAGTATAGGAGTCCTCGGTTGGACTTGAATTTACCAATTTATCTAAATTTGTGTCACACACCTAGTTAAAGTGACCTATATATAAGCTATAACTATAAGCGTATGGCCTGAAAAATCTAAGAGTATTAGAAATTGTAATTAAGATATTTGGATCGTGGATGTTTCGGCCGTAAATCAATGTAAGACAAATGTTTGTACTTTTAATTGTAACACAGAAATTAGTCAGTCTACCTATGTCATCACTGCCCGATTTTTCCACCTACACCCCTAACTTCTGACTGAATAAAATAGCCACTCCCTTTGTCCTATTTGTCACAGGAGAGTGAGCAACACACTTATAAAATCTATTCTGAAACCTATGAATATCAGTTGTTTTCATATGTGTTTCTTGGATCAGAGCAATGGAGACCTCTTTACGTTTAAGAAATTCATCTTACTGCAGAATTTATGCCCCGTACATTCCACGACATTACATTAAAGTAGTTATTTATATTCAAATTTGTGCCATCTTATCAATTGAAGGATATCACATGTAGGTCTACAAAAAATGGCTTTCCTCAAATGTAAAGCATACAGATCCGAAAAAAAAAAAAAAAAGTATAACAGTCTCTACAAAAATGGCAAGGCTTTGGCAACAAACACAGAACATATACAACAAAACATTCCACACACAAGAGATGATAGATGGTCTCTTAGGATGGAGAAGAAAAAAAAGAAGAAAAGAAGGACTTTTTTGTTGACTAACTGTGGCTCTCAACAGTGATACACGTCTCCTGTCCAAGTAAAATTGAAAAAAAAAGGGGCTCTGATCAGGTTAACTCCTCAGAATCAGTCTGCATTAACTTGAATTGAATACTTAAAGTGACTTAAACAGTATTAAGAGGTAGTATGCTTATATAAAATTAGAATAAGATAATGATACAAAAAAGGGAGAGGGGTAAACACATCATAATTTGTGTCGAATCACCACTAATCAATACTAAAGTTTATCATAGTGTCCACAGTATCTTAAAATGGCATTAATAAAACATCAGTCATAAACCTTAAGTATAAACCTGGGGAAAGTATGCGCCGAGGGTCCCTCATCATCTGGCATGGTGAGAAAAGAGATGCGAGGGGTGCTCGCTTCACTGGATGTTGGGCCAGGGCTCCGGTCAGGAAAAAACAGCAACCTGGATGTCAATGTGTGCCCCTTGCTGGATATCTGGTGTGTAGGCGCGGACGAAAGGGCTCTGGCTCAATTAAGATTTTTCTCCCTGTCCTGATAACGTAGTAGCTGGAAGATGAGTGTCCGCGGACTGTTGGTCTTGGTCCTGAGAAGTGAATATATGATAAGCCCGTTGAATTTCAATCTTATCCCTTGCAAGGGAGGGGATCCTCACGAGCAAGTTATCTTGTAAAAATTGGATGGCATTTTCACCCTCCATTGACTCCAGCAGACCGACAAGTCGGAAATTAGACCTCCGTGATCTGTCCTCCATCTCAGTGAGTGTCTGGCGGAAGTTCAGTAGCTCTTTCTGGAGGTCACCGACATCGTGTTTCACCACTCTCATGTTAGCCAATGTAGCATCTAGCCTCCCTTGCAGCTTTCTACCTACCTCTGCTTGCTGTGCGATATCCTCGCTGAGTTTGCTCACTGCCGAGTTGGAGGCTTCAATCATCGATTTCAGGGCTTGGATTTCACTGGCAAGCATTTCCCCGACTGACTCTCTCACAGCCAGCTTAACTTTTCCAGTTAGTCTTTCTTCTTGCTGACGCAATGCTAACAAGATTGCTGCATTTGAAGTATCCTCCGGTTCTTGGACTGAACCTTTCTTTTTGCCCGCTGTCTCGTCCGTAGACGATTTATTTTTCGTTCCTCTCCCACTTGACATTTTGTAGCGATACTTAGGCATAATTTAAACGAGAGTATTTTCTGAATTTTAGGATATTTTGTGTATTATCAGACTTTTGAGACGGATCTCAGAACTACACACATATCACATTTGGACAGCCACCTGGAAGTCCATTTTGATGCTTTTTTGATGAATTTGAGCAACATGATAGAAATGATCTAACCAGCCTATTGAAATCTTGATTAGGATGTTCAAGGGCATCAATGGAAAGGTCCTGAGCGCAAATCCACTTGCTGGCTTGGGTGTGGCCATGTGAATCTCCCACCACAGTCCAAAGGCTATGAGAATATTGAGATTCTAAGCCTCTTTTCCACTGAACAAAAATTCCGCCAAGATCCGCAAACATCTGGCTTTTTAATGCAATAGGAATGGAATGGCATTCCAGCCCGTTCTCATTCCAAATTTGTAAAATACCACAGCTCTGACAGTGCTTTTGGAGTAAGATCCCAAAAGTCACCTTTCATGTGCATATTATATGCTGCTGGAGACTGTCAGGTGAGAGTGCAGCTGGAAAGAACAAGTCTTCGTGTTATGCCCGTTTCACACAGCACACATCAGAAGTGCGTAACTTCAGCCTTGCCGAGCTGCGTTTCATGCTTGTGGTGTTTACACATGCAGCGTGCTGCGTCATCGCTGCTGCGATGCAACAAAGGTTCCAGTCATTTTTTAAGTTGTGCAAGCTCCTGCACAGCTGACAACATGGTCTTGTAAATGTTTCAAAATAAAATGCCTTATATCAGCAACTGATGGCATTCTGTCCACAGAGAAACTGTCAGAGGGCTTTTGTTTTGAAAGGGATCAGGGACTTTTAAACTGCAGTAAAAAGTGGCATGTGTAAAAAAATTTTCTTTAGAAAAAAATCTCTAGATGTGCTGCAGCTGACTATTTCAGAGACACACCTGACAACCACTGCTTAGGTGGCCAATATAAATGCTCTAACTTGATAACATGGGCGCAGAAATAAAAAAACAATACGCTTGGCACTGGTCACACGCTCCTGACACGCACTGTGTGAAACAGGCATTATTATACACCGGCAGACGGCACCTACTGCGTCTGCATAATGTGCACATGAGCGATGTCTCTTTAGGATGTGGCTAAAAGGAACCTATTGCGTCTGCATGAAACATGATTGAAACGTCTTACTATAAGGAGCATGAGAGTGCCTATAGAGCTGGTGGGTCCAGTTCCATACAGTCTGAATTTGGATTTTTTTTTTCAAAGTTAGTCTGTACAGAGTTTAAAGGAAATACTGAAAAGGTATGAGATAAATAACCACTGTGAAGTTTTCATAGGCCTCCATTCATGCTGCCCTCTACTGTTTACCCATTCTCCGGCCTGACATCAAACTGCCAATTGTAAAGTAGTTTATTGCCTATTTTTAGCAGGTTTACCATGTTTTAAAAAAAAAACATTTGGATGTGCTAAATGGGGGAAAAAAAAGGGGTTTAAGTTGCATGCAGGTGTGAATATGTGTCTGTTTTGTGTCGGGCCTGTGATACACTGGTGACACCCTAGGACAAATTTATCATTTTAAGTTGCAGCGCCAAGACTACTAAACAGTATTTCACAAGAAGTCTGTCCTGTAAAACAGCATCACTCAGAGAGCAGCAGACTTACAGAGAAGAATGGTGTGAAACTCTGGATCATTGGCAAACAGTTGAAGAGAACTGTGACAGGAGGGCAGCAGTGAAAAGACAAGGACAGGATATCAAAGCAGGTAGAACTGAATAACCACCAAAAACCCTGAGATAAATGAACAGACTAAAAGTTTTCCTCTTCATATAGTCCACTGATACTGATTCACAGCTGGGTGGGCGGGTGACTGGGTCAACTGATGAGATAAGGTGGGAAATTTAACGGTTAGAGCTGCTGGCCAGGTGTAAAACTCTGGTTAATACGCACAACACAGACACGAATCAGATAAGCCAGAGTTATTAAAAAGGTAGACAGAAGGATGGAGGAACTGTTGCCATGACGGTAGACACTTTTGACACATTATGATTCTAAAGCTGTTTATTTTTCTGCAGCAACAACAGTGCCTCAGTCAAAGTTTAGGGTAACAGCTTCACTGTCATTTACATGAAACAAGCCATTTTCCCATTTATGTCTAAAATCAGCCAATTCTTACAATGACAGCTCCTCGTGGCCAGTCTTTGGCAGAAAACGTAGCCAACTTCATTTCATTGTCTTCAATGTCAGACCGCTGAGCTTGGCTTCAGTGAAAATCAAAATGATAGGAGGCCAGGGGCCAGTTGTAACAGTCCATGTTTGTACATGGTATACATGTTTGTAGGGTTTTAGGACATTTCTAGGATATTTCTTAGATTTTGGGTTTTGTTTACATGATTTGGGGACATTTCTAGGATTTTAGGACATTTCTAGGATTTAGGGATTTTTGAACATTTAAGGGATTTAAGGGTGTTTTTAGGATTTTCAAAAATTTCTATGATTTCAGGATGTTTCTTGGATCTTATAATAGGATTTAGGGCATTTCCAGGATTTTGGGATGTCCCTAAGATATGAAAACATTTCTATAATTTGAGGATATCTCTTGGATCTTTGGGGAAGTTTCTAGGATTTTAGGACATTTTCAGGATTTTAGGATGTTTCAAGGTTCTAGGAAATTTCCAGGATTTTAGGACATTTCAAAGATTCCCAAAACATTTTCAAGTGTGAATCCCCTATTTCCTTTGGTCTTTGCTTTAAATATTTGAAACCTGAGCAAATTGGCTTGAATTATTTCAAAAACATAAGGAAAAGGCAATGAGTAATTTAGAAGAATGACCAATAAATTGGCAAGAAATTAGTAAAAAGTGCAAGAAAACTACCTGAAAAATATAAAAGTCAAAAACAAGTAATTTAATAAGCTGAAAAAGTGCTTATAAATAACTATAATTATGTGACATAATTTTAAATGTATGATTATGACAATTACTGATACCGTTTTTTGACATTTTTTTCCTAACTTTCTTAAAAAATATAATTTTCTAAATCCACTAATTTCTTAATTTCTTGCAATTTTTGGAACATTTCTTACTAAGTTGTCACAGCTGCCCCCTCCTGGGCTTCCCCATAACCTAACTCCAGTAACTCCAATGCTACGTGAACAGTGCCAACTAGCTGTTTGGACCTGTGCTTACACCATGCTATAAACATATCCCACTTTCACTCTTACACCAATTAACAGCTTTTGAAAGGCTGTGAAGCGGAGTGATACATGCAGAGTTAAAAGTGAACAGTCCCAGTGATGTTGTACTCCTATATCAGCACTCATGGAATGCCTCTTGACCAATGAAATTGGAACTAACTGTTGTATAAAATATAAATAATGCAACATTATATATTAAAATCATAAAAACGAACAATCATAGGGTTAGGGAGGGACTTGAATATGATACCTACATCTGCAAAAAGTGTTTGTAAAAAAAGTTTGGATAAAAAAAATAATGATTGTTAAAAGTCTAATAAAATATATTCGGGCTACAACTAAATACTTTTATGTCACTGTCACCCTACAGATTGTTCAATGTAAGCTATAGGGTCAAATGTTGTCTTTAATATACTTGTGTGGCATGGAGTAAGTGTGCAGGCATTATTTTTTTTTCCCGTATGAACATTTTTTTGTAGCCTTGCACCTATGTGATGTGCATTTATCTACCATCTTTCAACTTCATGTGTGACGCCCATGTTTCTTTTTTCTGATGAAGAATAAATCCCATACATCCTCAATTCAGGTGTACATCTTACTCACAACAACACAACACACGCAGAGCAACAGGAGCAGAAACCGCCTGTAACAGCAGCTCATAGAAAGACCCTGCACAAGGAGTTCAGCAGCTATTAACCATGGATCTGTTATCTTAAAGTCTGTCTATTTGGCCCGGAAAGTACCAGTACAGTGTGTTCCTTTTGAATCCGAAAGCAATTAAATGAAGGCGATAGGATCACTGGTGGTAATGAGAATATCCAGCAGCAAGGTTTTGTTTTGCTTCCCACAGAGACATGCCTTGTGGGAGGCTGATAAGAGGAAGGCCCTCCACCCACGTCCCTACAGCCAGCTACTACTCCGATCATGTGTTTTCTCGTCTCAGCTTTTGTTGGCACTTTATTAACAATGCAGAATGCAAAACAATGCACAAGGCAGAGGTACACAGAGCCATGAGTCAGCAAGATTCTTGCCAAAACCCTACAGCGACTGATTGCACTGGTAGATTCCTCTTGATGAAATCAACTGCTGCAATGCCTGATAGGTACAATAACCTGCAGGATGGATTGGGACATGACATGCAATTCAAGATCCCAGATACATACTGCATAAAGTCCACATCTGATTAAAAAACAGAGTTCATTTTAACACTATTTCTCCACTTCTCACCGCCCGCAGACCCAGACATTTCTTAGGAACTTCTCCATCCATCCACCAAAAGACCTCAGTCAGTCCACTGGTCTCAGTCAATCCCATATCCACCTGCTCAGCTACTCCTCAAGTCCCCGGTGGACCCTGTCCCTTTGTTGTTAGCCATTAGAGAGGTTTCCATTAACCCTCAAATTGCGCAAATTGAAACTGTAAATATAAACTACGCCACATAGAAACATGTCAATTTAAAAAAAAAAAAAAAATCCCATTCAAAAGTTTTTACACTTGCATGAGGTGGTTTTTCAGGTGATTTGAAAAAGCCATATTTCGCAAATCTGCAATGGAAAGACACATTTGGCTTTGTAGGTCACATGATGCTATGGCTATGCGCTTGTCGGTAGGAACAAGCTCCTTCATGATACAGCAGGAGCTACAAGAGGTGTTATTGTTATATTATCACACAACTATTCAAAAGAAGAGCAAACTTTGATCTTTCATTCTTTGCTCTTCATTCATTATCTGCGGGTGAACACAGAGTTGGAGCTTGTGGAATGCAGGGAAGCTAAACGCTGTTTTTCTGCACACGCTGTCCACAATGGAATGACATGGAGCTGGATGAAAGTAGGCACAATTTCCTTTTAACTATGAAAATTATTCATGTAGACTATTTACAAACTGACACCTTGACATTTGCGCATTGCTGGTGTTCTACCTTCACTTTGTCATTTCTGAAGTAAAAGTACTGTTAGATTATGACCATTTCTATCTCAGTGTAATATTTTTTGCCTTAATGTTTTTGCTTGTGTAGCCCTTTGAAAGGAATGGTTGAGAATTTTCCTCTCTGTATGAAACCGTTTTTCCTTCGATCTGTCAGTAACTTACAGACTGCAGGTGTTGTGCCCTATCTGTCTTTGATAGTTTTTTCAACCTGCACTGTGGAGAATTCCCAAGCTTCAATGAAGCAGCCATGCAATCTTTGTCTCATGGATTTCCTGTGGACAGGTTGCTGGTAGGTTCACACAGTGATCTCACTCAATGACTGTTGTACAGTCTGAACAATGTTGTTTACACCAAAACACAAGATACTGATCAGTCACAGCAGAATGAAGAACTGTTTGTTTTTACAATTATGATCCATACACTCTTAGAATAGATTTTTTACCTTTGCTTCCTTTCCCTTTGTCAGCTGCTCCCACAAAAATGGGTTGAATTAATAGGAAAAAGACTATAATAGGCATCATTATGTGCTGTTAAGAGAATAAAACACACATAGGCAAAGGCAAAACCCCACCTTTTGTCAGATATGGTTTTAGAGGTGCTGTAATACTTAGAAATCTTGTGTGTGTCCACTGCGTATCTCGAGAACTGTTTATCCAGACTACTTCACACTTGGTGAGTGTATTGTTGAGTACTAAATGATGTGCATTGCCAAATCTGCAAAGTGACCAGTAATATTTCTCTATCAGGTAATTGAAGTGGTTGGCGACAAGGTCTTTTTCTTAAGTAAAAGTAGAAATACACAGTAAGTAACCAGCATACTGTTGAGATGCATTCTCTTCAAGTTGGTCCTTTCCATTTTTGAGTTATTTTGGGGTACAGTAATTTAGAATAGGTAGGTAATTTAATATTTTTGAACTTTATAACTACGGCTGTACCCAACTCAGACTTATATTGATCAAATGTGATTTGGCTCTTCAATACAAATATTCAACCATTTGCCCTGTTTTCCATAAAAGTTCTAAAGTTTTAATGAGGATCAACAGGCTTTTTCATTTAATGTGACAATAGGCTGGTTTCCATTAACGCTCACATCGTGCAAACTGAAACTGCAAATATAAAATATGCCTCATGGAAACACTCTTCTTTCTTGCAGAAAAGTGAGGTGGTACTTCAGGTGATTCAAAAGAAACATATTTTGCAAAACTGCAATGTAAACACTTTTTTTGTTGCTTTTCTTGGTCACATAATGCTATGACTATGTGCTTGTCAGCAGGAACTGGCTCCCTCATGATGCAGCAGGAACTACAAGAGGTGTTATTGCATCACATAACTCTTCAAAAGTTGAGCGGATCATCAGGAAGTTTTGAATCCACAGAGGAATTGTGGACTATCACCTCTCAGAAATCCGTCATACATGGCTGCTCCCAAGTATAAGGGGCTTGCCTTTCCATTATCACTCCATAACACGCCTACGTGACCTTGGTGTTGTGGTCTGATATTTGGCTGTGTTTTGTTATGCGGGTGTCTGACTTTTCTCTCCCTGTCTTTGCAGAGTGAGCACCGAGGGGCGCGGGGATCTCCTGGAGCACAGGGCGCCTGGCACACCTGCAGCTTGTTCTGCCCAAATTGGCTGGCTTTATAAGCCACGCTCCCTTTGTCTCCTGTGCCGGATGATTCCCCAGTGTTTCAGCATCTCGCTCGTGCTTCCTGCGATCTCCTGCCTCTTGCCTCGTGTTCCGCTCCTGCCTTTCGTTAGTGATCGTAAGTTTTGGGTGCATCGTCACCGTTTACTTTGTCGTTTTTAGATCTGCTGTTTTTCCCATCTCGATGGTGATTTTTAGTTCGCTCCTTTTTGTTGTTACTTTTCCCTTCGGGTGATTTTTTGTTGATCCTTTTCTCATATTTTGTTTCTGTGTACCGCTTCCGGATTTGTAATAAAAGACTTTTTTGTTGATACTCTGCAACTGGGTCCTGGCGTTTGTGACTGACCGTAACACTTGGATTAGAAATAATTATGGTTAGTGCAGTGGCTGCAATAGAAATAAAGCTGCTAATGTTTTGAACATCAATCTCCATGCTTCTTGGAAAGTTACTTCCTGAGGAAAAGACATTTTTGTAAAGTAAGCAAGCTTTGGTTTTACACAAGTCTGCAATGGAAACCCGCCTAATGGCATGTAATTTATATAATATTACATGTAATATAGTCAACAAGCTCTCAATGCTTACAATGGGTCAAAATGTACCAATTTTTTGCCAACACAAGATATCAACAAAAGTCAGAGAAAGCAGTGTATTAACTTGCTCTCACCACCTGTAAGCAGTCCATGGTCTCTGTCTGTGCCAAGTGTCTGCTTCATGTCACCCACTGCTTGCATGTCAGCCACTCTGTATCAAGGAGTAATGTGAAAGTCAAGACCGCTAACTCTGCAGCAAAATCTGGAGACCAAAATGTCCCCAGGAGCACACATACGCTCAAGGATGCCTTTACTGTGATGCCATCATCCATCCTCTACGCAAAAAGTCTGCTGTGTCTTGTCTTAATGACTACCACCCTGTGGCTCTAACCCCCATCCTGATGAAGTGCTTTGAGAAATTTTCTCTCTAGCACATCAAAGACAACATCCCTGCCAGGCCTGGACCCTCTCCAGTATGCTTTCAGAACCAACACATCCACAGAGGATGCCATATCTACTGCTCTTCACTCAGTCTTCACTCACCTGGAGAAAAAGAACAGCTACATCAGGATGCTGTTTGTTGATTTCAGCTCAGCATTCAACACAATCTCTCCCACAAAGCTGATTGGAAAACTTAACACTCTGGGCTTCAGTGCAACACTCTGCAACTGAATACTGGACTTCCTCACATGCAGACCCCAGAGAGTTAGGATTGGCAGTCTCACCTCTACATTAGTGCTCAACACCGGAGGCCCCCAGGGCTGTGTGCTCAGCCCCCTCCTGTTCACACTGTACACCCATGACTGCACTCCCAGACATCAGGAGAACTCTATTATGAAGTATGCGGACAACACCATCGTCATTTGCCGTATTACAAACAACGATCAGAGTTCATACCAAGAGGAAATCAACAATATTGGAGAGTGGTGTACAGAAAAGAACCTACAGCTCAAAGCTGGTAAAACCAAGGAGCTGATGATTTTAGAAAAAAGGAGGCAAAGACACACACCCCTGTCTACATCTGTGGAGCTGAGGTAGAGCAGGTGAACAGCTATAAGTTCCTTGGAATCACTATCACTGAGAACCTATCTTGGTCATCGCACATCACCACCCAGGTTAAAAAAAGCACAGAAAAGGCTCTACTTCCTACGGAAACTTAGGAAGGCTAAATTCCAGAGCAAGATCCTGCTTAACTTCTACAGAGGAGTAATAGAAAGCATACTGACTGGAAACATCACAAACTGGCATGGCTCGTGCACAGCCCAGGCTCTACAGCGGGTGATTAAAACTGCCCAGAACATCACGGGTTCATTTCTTCTTAAACCACATTTGAGAAATATTACAATAAAGTTACCTCGTACCTTGTACCTTGTCAACAACTGCAAATGGTGGGATGAAACAGCACAGCCCTTATGTTTACACATCAGCACATGGCAACCGAAACATACCGTCATGATGGTTAGGATTGGGCAAAAAAGGCAAGTGGTAAGGTGTAGAAAAAAAAAAGTCAGTTGGTTGGTTGGTTGTTGAGCCCATCCACCTTCCCACTGGCCCGCCTTATAAGCACACTTGCGCACTTCATCACTTTATTACTGGCAGCATTATTACCTGATGCCGTCCTTCAGTGTTTCATGTGCAAGAGAGTGGTTCCTTCTGGCTGCGTTCAAGTGACATCACCTGTGCCCGTTGCAAGTAGAGACATCCAGTGCTGTCCAGCCGTCTGCCAGGGTATTATAACAATGCCACCAGTTCTCTGCCTCCAAGCACATTCTCATCTGATGCCATCTAGCTGCGATCCGGCTGAATACAGAAGGTGGCTTTTGGAGTCACGCTCATTCGCCAAAAACACTGACAAAGTGGACATTTTTGACGAGTTTTGCGTGAGAATGGGTTGCTCCAACTGATGATTCAAATCTCTGATAGTAACATTGGCAGCCAGTGTCAAGTGCAAAGTAGTTTTTATGAGCAGTTCAAGAAAACTGCAAGCAGCAATATTACAGGTCAAGTAATCACTTCATACAGATATATTTTGAACAGGCACTCTACTAGTCTATCAAATTTGGAATTACTGCATAGTTTGTCAATGTTAAATGAACTGAGTGCTGTGACATATTTTAACTTTAACAGAGGGAGATATAGTCCTCCACAGAGTGAGAAATGCCTACAACAGTTTTGTTCATCCTCCCACTTCTCTCCACAACACTTCCCTTCTCTTCATTCCCCAAGCCACATTTCCTACTTTTTCCCCTCTCTCCATCCTGCTTGTCCTGTCTCTGTGATGGCGAGGGATGTGTTGGCAACAGATGGCGTCTAGGAGGCACAAGCAGCTCCTGATGAGACAGATGGAGATGCTGGTCCCATTAACGCTCACAGAAGGGCAGGCCGCCGCCTTGCCCAGTCACCTGCACGGAGAATGGTCACACAGGTGGATAGAGGAGAGAGAAAGACAGGAATCACAGATGATGGAGGAAGAGTCATACAATGAAGCTGTAATGACCCAACAGGGAAGCTAATTCGCAGCAGCAGCAATATGTAATACAAAAATGACAAATGAGTGATGAGACTGCTAATAAGGGGTGGAGAGGGAACATTAAAGGTGCATTGAGTCATCAACTGTTATTGTCCTCTATTACAAAGCAAAATAAATGAGAACATGGAGGCCTCTGACATCATTGTTACGGTAACGGGTGGTACTAGAACCCAACGGCAGCACAGAGGAAACCAGGAGCAGTTGGTAATGGCGATTACTGTAATTACTCAGCAGGTACAGGGTAGAGCAAGTTAACAGCAAACAATACAGTCCAACACGGCAGCAAAGTCTCTCTGCAAAGTCACTGGCAGCTGGCTGGTTTGGCAGGCTGAACCAAGCTGAGGGGCAGGCAAGTGAGCAGCGCCATTAGCCCAACAACAGACCCGGTTTTGTTCAATAACAGGGAATGGTACCGTGGAGAAGGAGGCAGGGCACGTAGTTGTTGAGGCAGAAAATCCAGATCCAAGTGACAACACGGTCCAAGCTGACAAATCAGTAGGAGGCTGGCAGAGGGTAGGTCGAGGGCCAGGTGGAGGGTAAAGAAGCCAGCAGGAAAGTACTTACAGGACGCACACACAAAAGCGAATCAGACAACAAAGTAAACCAAGTCTCTGGACCGCAGGAGACCACAGGTAAGCAGAGTCTGGAATAAAGTGCTAAAGAGTCTTGCATGAGTGGCGGAGAACAGTCTGGCAATAAGCGACTGTAAGGCAGAGGTATAAATGTTGGCTGAGAATAATGAGTAACAGGTGAACTGAGTTGCCTTAATGAGGTGGGCATTGCTAGTGATGAGGAGCAGGAAAACAACATGTTGTCTCCATTGTGATTTATGATGGATGTCATCATCTTTGTGTTAGTTTATAGTTTACACCAGAGGTGCCCAACCTTTTTTGACCCAAGATCTACTTTTCAAGTAGCCAACCTCCCGAGATCTACCAGTCCAGTGTCAACATCGCAAACTCACACACATCGTTTCCAGCCTGCAGTAACTAATCTCACAACACTTTCTTGTTGTCACACAACCACTAGACATCACATCACAAACTCTCAAACACACACACACAGACAAATTCCCCTCACACAGTTGCCAGTTTGCATAGTGCGCTGTAGCACAAACCCGCTCTCTCTGCTCCTCTCTCTCTCTCTCTCTCACACACACACACACACACACACACACACACACACGCCAATCTGCATGATGAGCAATAGCCATAACTGACCTTAATATGAACCAAACAGAAAAATAAACCAGGTACAAAACAGGTATATCTCTGCGTTTGAAAAAAGGAAATCACTTCCTACCTTAATGGGAGACCTGGCACTGGGAGGAGGAGGCTAGCTTCTCGTAGTCAGGAGTGTAGGAGCTGGTTGCAAGGCGTAGGCAGGCTGCAAGGTGGTCATCAGTCATTGTTGATCTGTACTTGGACTTGATGATTTTCATGTGCGAGAAAGCAGACTAACACAAATAAGTTGATCCAAAAAGAGCTGTCAGTTTCAAGGCACATCTTCTGAGATTGGGATACTTCTCCACCACCAGTAGTATCCAGAACACTACATGCTCAGTAAAATGCCTCTCAAACTCTGACGAGATGCTCTGAACATGCTCCTCATAACGTGCACTGTCAAGCTGTGTCACACCTTTACCTTGATGTTGTAGTCCTGCTTGCATGTGAGGGAAGTTGCAAAGGTTACCACACCGCAGCCTGCTTGACATCAGCTGTAGCTTGCTTTTAAACGTGTTCACTGAACTCATCATGTTGATTACATCTTTACTCTTACCCTGCAGCTCTAAATTCAATTCATTGAGCTCGCCAGTGAGATCAGTGAGGAAAGATAAATCTAAAAGCCACTGGTGGTCCTCTAGCTTTGTATGGTAATCCACATGTTTTGAAAGCTTCAGGAAGTCCTTGATTTCAGGCAACAGCTCTGTAACAGGCCAAAAATTTACCTCTGCTTAACCACCTAACATCCGTGTGAAGCAGCAGGTCTGTGTGCTCAGCATCATTCTCCTCCAAGTGAGCACGGAAAAGCCTTCTCTGCAGACTCCTGGCCCGAACTGAACACACAATCTTCATCGCAATATCCATCACTTCTTTCATATTTAAAATCTTTCCACACAACGCTTGCTGGTGAATTATACAATAATAATTCAGGATATCCGGGAAAAATTCACTTTCTTTGCACAGTGCAATGAACCCACTGGTGCGACCGGTCATAGCAGGCGCCCCATCAGTTGTGATGGAGATCAGCTTGAAGAGCGGCAGTTTTGTCTCGGTAACAAATCCCATGAAAGCATTAAAAATATCCTCACCTCTGGTGTGTCCTTTTAATGGCAAAATGGTGAGTAGCTCTTCCTTGGCGCTCATGTCTTAAAAAACCATCCTGATGAAAACACACAATTGTGCCACATCCACCAAATCAGTCGACTCGTCAAATTGGAGGGACAAGCACTCACACGCGTCAGTATCCTTCCTCAGTTGCTCCTCCACATCCACAGCCATTCCCTCACATCGCCGTGTAGTAGTATTGCGGGAGAGTTGCACTTCTTTAATGGCCTTCACGATCTCTGTTTTATTTTTAAAGTCGTCAAAAAGGCTATCCGCTGCCTCGAGAAAGGCTTCCTTCACAATATTGAATGGCTTCTTGTGTTTAGCAAGGACGTGACTGACAGGAAAGGAAGCAATAGTTGTGGCCTTACTCTGGGTCTTTGGTTTGGTGAAGATTGACTGCCGTGCTGCAAGCTGTGCATTCAAATCCCGCACTTTTGTGGAGCGTAAAAGCGTCTTTGCAGGGAAATCCCTCTCGTAGCTCCCGTGTATCTCCAGTGTATCGTTTTAAAATGCCGCTCCAGATCTTCCTCCCATTCAGGGTGAAAATGGTAGGTCTTGGCTCGTTTCCCCTCAGCCATGTTAACATTTAGGAGTGCGTGACTGCTCTGATCGCTAGCTGCTAGCTACTGTTGACAGCTCTCAACTTCCTGTCACGCGTGTCACGCGCAACCGTAGGTTAAAGGTGACTTTTTTTTAATCTTTTTTTAAAAAAAATATTTTAAAAAAGAGAAAAAAACGTGTTTAAGAGACTGATGCATAGGGAATGACTCATGATAGGCTGCAGTGTACATTTAATACAAAATATAACACACACACACACACACACACACACACACCCCCCAAAAAACTTTTTTTTTTTAAAATTTTTTCCTACACCCCTCGACTTGGGATCAGTCCGCGGTCTACCAGTAGACCAGTAGGCCTTTATTATACGATGTAAAAAGATTTACATCCCTCTAATCGGCTCCGTGTCCCCCTCAGTATGTAAGCTGCCACAGTGGTAGAATTTCTGCAAATACAGTAGTTAAGTTCAAATCATTAAATTTTCTCAACTCATCACATGTTGCCACTTTGCAGTGGACTACCAAGTCCAAATATTATGCTCTAGGTATCCTTCTGCGTCTGCTGTTGATGTTCTGGGATGCCGCAACCATGATGTCATCACAACCACATGGTGGAACAATGCTGCACGTGATTATGTTTAGGCAATAAAAGCACATGGTAACCAACACCAGGACGTCAACAAATTAACATGGTGGCATGGATGGTTAGGATAAGGACCAATAAGGACCCTCATGCTCCTACGTCAGTGGTTGGCAATGTCCTGCCCACGGCACAACATTGGCCCTCCAACAATAATATTGGCAAGCCAGATTATTTTGATAGTCAAATTTTTTCTTTCTTTCTTTATTTTTTTTACAATATCGGACTGCCTGTCACACAGAATCTACCCCCTTCTGAAGAATGCTGATTATACTTATACTTATATCCATGTTGAGAGTGAGAGTGAATGACAGAGACAGACATGGCAGGCTGCACTGTAATAGACAGCATCTGATGCTGAAATAGCAACATGTAATGTGCGGTATGAAAAAATTATCAGCAGTTCAGTAAATCATTCAAGTGTTATTTTACTTATGTGACTGTGGACCACAGTGCCACATGTGTGAACAGGAACAAAGGTCATTTAGTTTAATTTTGTGAAAAACAGGGACACTAAATCAGTGCAAAAAAGCAGAATCTGACGTAAATGACACAGTGATGCAATTATCTGACGAATAGCCCATTACTATAAAAACACAGACTACATAGATAACCCTGAGTTATGCACTAGCTAGGGAAAAGGTATTGGCCTGATTGAGACATTGATAATAACTCCGTGCTCAGCATTCGGCAGCATGTCTATGCGGCAAGTAGCGGACCTCGCAGAAAGGGGCAACTGTTTCACGGAGGCAATGATACCATCCATTGACTTGCCGTCTGATATTATAATCTTTGCTTGTAGTGACAGCTGCACTGCAGTTAAGACACACCGGGTTTGCATTCATGAAACCAAGTAGAATGAATGCATATTTGTCTTTCCATTCTTTGATGAATGCCCTATTTTCACTGTCAGCTTTCCTCTTAAGACTTTTTGATAGTGACATTTTCTCTGGCTATAGCAGGTTAAATGTTTAGTTAACCACTCTGCACAAATAATGTAATGTAATACGGTACAGAGGAGTGGGGTCACTGATAAAAAGAAATAATTTGGAAAGTAAAACTATATCAAATAATTATTAGATTATGTTAGGCTCAAGTTAGGCTACATGGTCAGTCCAAGTTCTGTGTGTAAAAAAAAAGAAAAAGAAAAGGAGCAGTCATTTTCAAAATTAAAATGATAGGCTACATGCTTATTAATCACAAAATGAAAAGGGGAAATAAATCCAAGCTCATTAACAGCATTTCATGACTCAATTCTAAATATGAAATTCATGATTTAACTTCATAATGGGCCCATCCATGTCCTCTGTTATTTCTTGAGTTATCTTTAACAGCAGCATTAAAATCTGACACTGTCCAGCAACATAATATCATATAGCCACAACAGGTTCCAACTGGCCGCATTATCAACCAATGCCACCCGTGCAGGTATCATACAGCTGTATAAGTTGGCTTTTGGCGTCAGTATCTTATGCCGAAATCACTGACAAAGTGGCGGTATTGATGACTTATGAATAAAAATGGGATGGTAAAATATATGCATATATCTCTTTTCTTATACCTGAATGCAGAACAGAAAAAGTTCTAATGAAGTACAACTCAAAGTAATTATGACTTCAATTAATTTTTGTTGGCATGTGGAAGATTGACAGTTATTTAATTGGTGAGAAAATGTTTGCTTATAATAAATGAAATGTTCCTTTGGGTCTTTGGCAGAATACTTTATAAAAAGAAAAGTTTATGTCCAGACATACTTCTGTCACTTTGGCTCAGTCCTAAATGAGCTGAACTGACAGTCGCTGACTTCTGTGTTGCCCACTTGGGTTTTAGAGACCTTGAAAATTAAAGGATTTATGGTCCTATAGTCAGTGCTGCTGATGCTGGTTGTGTCACAACTGCAGATGATTTTCCTCAGGTGAATATTTTACTTTTCTTGTCAAAACAAACATAAAATTTGATCTTACATCTGTCCCGGTCAATCATCCGTGGTGGAAAATAACTAACTATATCAGCCCAGTCAACAAAAGAAAATATTCTTGCAATATGACAAATCTGAACAGTCTGTATGTATCATCAAGGTTTCTACAGTGACGTAGGTATAAGCTGACTTTGTCATCAGGAGGTGAAAGGGATTATGGTTGGTGTGTTACCTCAGTGAGATGCCCGCCAAACTGCAGACCACTGTTAAAAACCAACTAACAACAAAACCATTTGTGATTTAGTGATTCATCACCAGGTTTTTAGCAGTGGTGGGAGTAGTACAAAGTGCTTTTACCTAAGTTAAAGTATTAATACCACACTATGAATGAATGAATACTCACAAGTATTAAAGTGAAAGTATGTAGTCAAATCAGGAAAAAAACCCATCCATGTGGGCAACTGGCATGGAGCCATTATAGAACCTGTGTAAAATCCCATATAGGGTCTACTTTTGGCTAACTTATTGGCCACATGGGCCCCACACAGAGTGTATCGTACCGGATACACTGAAAAGATGGTTCAGGTTTCTATCAGTGTACAGTTAAACAGTAAACAGTGAATGACAAACTTCAATGTAGCAAGCTCCATGATAAAAACCAGCAAAAAAAAGCATCTGTTCTATCTGCTCTGTTTGATGCTGCCAGCACTGTCCCAGGAGCTCTTCCACCAAAGACGAAGACAGGTGTATGAATTTTCTCCTGGAACAAACACAACAAAGTAATGTTTTGATGACTCCTGAATCTGATGGAACACAACACATTGCATATGCTTCTCTGTGTTATATAATCTATGAGGGGAGATCGATATGTTACATTGGGCCACATGCAGCTGCATTCTCTTAAATTTCTCTTCTAGTTTCTGGCAAAAGAAAAATAAAAGCTCAACTCCAGATGCACCAAACGCTCTTAAACCATACAAAACTGCTCTGACCAGATGTACCCAATGATGAATCCCACTGATCATAAGTCACTTATTAATACCTATAACTTCCTCTAAACATTATATGAGGGCAGGTTTTGTGCTGTGTGCAAAGACTCAGGCACATGAAAAAGAGACATGACACCAACAAAGGCTGAGAGAAGAACTTCAGAAGGAGTGAAACTGATGTAGGCCTTCTGCTAAATAAACTTCAACAAAATAGATGTGTATTTAAGTAAATGTACGCATGCAAAAATGTATGAATTTAATATATCAAAACAATCAAAGGAAAAGCAGCAAGTCCTTATAGATACCATACATATAAGAAGCTGGAACCATGTTTTTGCATGAAAAATGATTAACACTACTTTATATATATATATATATATATATGCACTAATTTCATGTGGTTTGTGCATAAAAATGTATTTATAAAGTAGTGATCTTATAATAGCAGTGGAGTAAAAAGTACAATATTTTCTCTGAAGTGTAGTGGAGTAGAAGTAAAAAGTGGCATGAGATTAAAATACTCATGTAAAATAAAACTTCCTCAGATTTGTACTTAAGTGCAGTACTTGAGTAAATGTACTTAGTTACATTCCAGCTCTGGTCAGCAAAGAGACGTACCGTAACTGAAATTATACAAGAATCATATATATTTCTTTAGCCCTAAAAAGTAATAATCCTGTCATTATATTTACTCTAAAATATTATCTAAATTTGATCAAATGGAATTCATGCATTTTTTAAAAAACTAAAATCTAGCTTTTTCTGGGCAACAATTTGTAGTCTGTGAAAATGAGATGTTTTACTCTTAAATATCTAAAAGTGCTTTCAACCACTCGTAATATTTCCTCTTACCCAAAAGAAAACGAAAAATACAAAAATATTGTTGAATCCCAAAATCTCCCTAAACCTCCCTAAATTGGTTCTCTTTGCGATAAAAAAGCTTTTGAAACTGCTGATCCCTACTGCAGAAAACTGCATTCAAATGAACACCTCAGCATGGCAAGGTAAAATGTAAAATTAAATATAAAATTCCAAACACTAATAACCTTAAAACAGCAAAGCTGTCATGCAGGACTTGTTCCACTGCACCTAGAGTTTAGGATCACAATCCTAATTCCCAAACAGAGGGGAAAAAAGATGGTTTTGTTTTGTTACATGGCTCTGCTGATCTGTGTTTTTTGTTTCTGACATGACAAACAGACAGACGTGACGCAGGCAGTCCATGTCTGCCTTCGTGCTCTCAGATAAAGTGCAGCTGAGTGAAAGCCAAGGCCACTGCAGAGCTGTACATGAGCAGCTCTGTCCTCCAGCCACACACAGACTTTGACTGACCACTATTTCCTAAAAACTACCATTGTATTTACAGAGAATTGATTTTTTAAATCTTGTTCTGTAAGAAGTTGTATAACTATCAGCTCAGTGTCCTTCATGTCAGTGAGTCTGGCGCTCCAAAATCAAATGTCTGCAGTAGGGATGTAACGATTCACTCACCTCACGATTTTTAACATTTTAATACAAAATGAGATAACATAAAAATTATTTAAAAAAAGAATATACACAAAATACTGCATTTTCTCTTCTTTTCTATATAAAATTAAAGAATCCCGTTTTTTTTTCTGAGATAGGGTATGAAACACAAACTATGCAATGAATACATTTCTGGACATTCACCATGTCCCCTGCTGTTAAAAAACTAGTGACAGAGATGGCTGCTGTGGAAAAAATAGCTTTTTCCTGCGGGGAAAGCAAAGAGGGTGAGATTGAAGAACTAAGTTGGACATTTCTGACTTGTGGGTGATAAGTTGGGCACTCTCTTTGGCTCTTGTACTTGTTTGGGTGAGCGGGCTGGCAGCTTGTCACTGTGGTTTGACCCTGTAGTTTGTTTCTTTTTGGCTGTGTGGTTGTCATTAAGGAGTAATGTGCGTAGGCGGGGCTGAACGGAGCTTCTCACTATGATGCTGGCTTTGTGTAGTTCAACACCTTCTTGCAATATTTACTGACTGTTTCTGTCTTTTCTGCTATAATATCGCCTTTATTACTTTCTGACTAAAGGAAGCACAATTCCGATTTGAAACTGGAGGGTGCATCTTCTTTTTCAATATCACCTGTTGCAGAGCCCTTGCTTCAGCTTATTTATGTTGGTGAACTGTCTCTGGTCTCTTACATGACGTATGATGCTGAACTGAAATCACTGGCAACAACATAAGTTACAGCATAAAATAAACTGAGGATGTGTATATTAATCATAAAAAAATGGGACCACTCAGTGCTGTTCTCGCCATTAAAGGACACATTTTTACCACTTTTTGTTTGCACTGCACCTACAGAAACTCTCTGGACACACACAGGAATGCAGACTATAGATCTACTTTAACAGCCCAAATTAGAAAAAGAAAATCCAACTCAGTCATGCCACACTACTTCACACCTATAAAACTGGTAGGATACTGTTCAGCTGAGTCTGTAGCAGCACCCCTAGTGGCTCACCCCCCAAACTTATCCTGGTGGATATTTTCCGTAGTGCTATTCACCCTTAAGAGACCGCACATTTTATACACTATTCATTTCTTAATTTTTTCATAATTTTGGCTGTGTACGCATATGGCATACTTTTTAGTAAGATTGTGTATTTTGTTTAATCTTGGAATTTCCAGCTCAGCTCCTACAATGAGTCTAAAGCACACTGTGGAAACTAAGTTGTTACATTCAGACTGTGAAGTGCAAAAAAATGTGCAATTGGAACTCATTCAAACTGCAATTTTTTAACCCAAAGCCATCAAAGTATTATTTCTGCGTGTCATTCTGGGCTTTTGACTTGGAATTTCTCATTTTTACTATTTTCCACCTGATGATTTTACCATATTTGGCATGTGGAGAAAATACATGCTATTTCCACTAGTTGCACTGTCACAATCAATGTTGCTGCAAATCACTGACATACCTCAGGCTGTGATCATCGAAAAAACCTACCTTGGATTCAATATATTGAAATTTTTGTGTGTGTGTGTTTCATCTAATAACACAGAAGCATCATGACAAAAAACTGGTATTTAAAGGGTTAAAATTAAAAAAGTAAATCAGTGAATATTTGATACTTGAATGAACTCAATGAAAGTAAAAAATAATATTAATCTACAATATTTTTTTAAGCTCAATTTTAAAAAGAGCGTTTTGTGTGCAGAGTCCAAGTGTGTGTAACACTACAGTGGGTGCTAAGGGTTAAATAAAGTCACAATTTACCTCTCTCTCTTCTCTCTAATGAACAAGCAAAACTACTGAAATTCCCCTCAGCTGTTGTTAGTGTTGAGTAACCTTTTTCAGTGCTATTAACAGTATTTCTTTATCTTATACTGCCACTCTGTTCATATTTATCCTTTCTTATTATGTTTTTCATCAAAATCTCATGCCAATAAAGCTTTATTTACTTAAGCCTGTTTATCCAGAAGAGACTAATAACGTCAGTATAAATAGATGCTCAATTAAGTTTTTATATCTGCGAGGTTCAACATTTGGAAATCCAATCACTGGCAATTATTCATGAACGCTCACTTTTTCTTTTGCACATTAAATGTCAAATAAAGTCTCTAATGACTATTATTTTCAGTGGAGCTTTGCGCCGTCACCAGAACACTGTGACATCTTATTAGTGAGATTCACCCTCTGTCTGCTGAACACTGTGTACTCTCTAACTTGAATTTCAGCTTTGTGATGATAATGCCTAGAACTGGAGAGCTTAGAGGTTTGAGTCCAGAATACATAACTAAACTGTGTATCAGTAGCACTCCTCAGTGCAGTGACTCACCTCCTAAACGGAACATTTGATTAAAGTAAACTGAATTATACAAACGAGTCCTCTTGACGGCCAAACTCCAAGCGTTTGTGAGAGCTTTGCAGAATTTATGAAACTTCAACAAACATCCCAGAGGAAAGACGCTGCATTAATAAAACATTTGCTTAGGGTTCTCTAGATTGGCGCACAACTTAAATCCTCCTTCATATCATCAATGAAAACATTTAAAAATCATTTGGAGCAAAGGAGAAATTCCCCTGGATACTGGCCTCAATAGCACAAGTGTTTGGTTAGCCATAGGTCAATGGTAAGTTCATCAAAAAATGATGAACTTCAAACCAAACTTAAAATACTCTGAAAGACTCTGGCTGTGGAGGAGGATTCCTGCTCTGTTGAAAAACTATTTTCATTTCAAAAGTGAGATGTTAAGATTGATATCAATCTAATGTCAGGAGGCACGTTTCCATTAACCCTCAAATTATGCAAATTAAAATTGTGAATATAAAGTTCGTCTAATGGAAACAAGTCCATTTCGAAAAAAGTCCCATTGATCCCAAAAAAATGTTTTTACGCTCATGTGAGGTGCTATTCAGGCAATTAGAAAAATCCTTATTTTGCAAAACTGCAATGGACACACTTTTTTTTGGCTTTTCTAGGTCACATGATGCTATGGCTATGTGCTTGTCAGTAGGAACTGGCCCCCTCAGGCATGATGCAGCAGGAGCTGCAAGAGCTGTTATTGCATCATATAACTCTTCAAAAGTTGAGTGGATCATCCGCAAGTCTTGAATCCACAATTCCTCTGTGAAATCGTGGACTATCACCTCCCAGAAATCCCTCATACGTGGACGCTCCCACGTTTCAGAGGCTCGCCTTTCCATTATGGCTCTATAACACGCCTACATGGCCTTGGATTGTAAATAATGACGGCTAGTGTGGTGGCTGCAAAGCTGCTAGTGTTTTGAACATCCATCACCATGCTTCTTGGAATGTTATCACCAGAGAAGAAGTTGCAGAAGATCAACAGATATTTGGCATTTTGATAATAATCTGTATCTGTGTTTTATTTTAATAATCTCCGAAAGAAAGTGTCAGCACGGGAGCTTTTTTTATTCATTCATTTTTTTCATTGAAATTGTCACTTGACTTTATTAAAAAAAAAGTTGCTGGGAATGCTGTATTTGTTGTTGAAAGTTTCAGTTATAAATAAACATTTGCTAAAGACATTGAGAGAAAAGTCTCGTGTTGAAGTTAGTTAAATTTCAAATTTCGAAATATTGACAGAAAGACTTTCATTTTTGTCGTAAATGCATATTGCATATTAAGTATCAGTTATTGCTCTCATGAATTACTAATAATCGGTATCAGTAGCAGCCCTGATAAACCAATGTTGCTCTAAAGATGAGCACCCATCCAGCACAGAAAGCTATTTCAGAGTCAACAACACGTTATCTGTGATCTGGACACAACAATCAACCACCTCTCCTTGAGATTGGACATTATACTACGTGCACCATCTGACAAGTCTGACACACTTCGCCCACTGACTGTTCAGTGTGCAGGTGATGATGAGCTGGGAATTACATTTCCTGCACAGCTGCTGTCACTCAGGGCCTGTTTTAAAATGGAGATTGCTCAGCAGTCCTCAGTCTCCCAACTTGCCAAGATGCTGATTGTTGATCATCACTTCTTAACATCTGCCCCTCTGGTGAGGCGTGCACTGTCCTGCTGTTATTTTGGACATTTCTTGTGACAGAGGCAACAGCTGAGCACTCCTTCTCCAAGTTGAATCTGATCAAGACTTACCTGAGGAGCACCATGAGGCAGGAGAGTCTGAGCGAGCTGGCTATCCTGTCCACTGAACCTTGTTCATGAAGGGCAAGCATCAATGGCATGCACCGGGCTCTTTCTTGGCTAAAAGTTGAGGACAGAATATAAAGTCATCTCCTTGTCTCGTTTCAAAACATATGCACTAGGACAAAGTTTCGACTCAAAGATCTCATATATCAATAACAGACACAGTCATATCACTCAACAGGTCACGAATGACGTGCTGTACTTCCTGCACCTAGAACATGTGCTATGCAGAAAACAGATTTGTACAGGGTTTCTAACACAGTGGGACAAGTTGCCATGTTCCTTGAAAAAAACTACAAGTAAAATTAGCTTTGACAAAGGACTTTAAAAAGGAATATTTAAAGATAGGTCAGCACAATGAAGTTGGATTGTCTCATGGGACATGGCAGCTTGCACCATGGTACAGTCCTTCTTGGTTCTATTATTATTATTATTATTCGTAGTAGTATTTTTACTTCTTGTTGCTATTGTTTTGTATATTTCATCCTGTTCGTCTTTCTCTCTGGTCTTAAGTGACATCCTTCCTGAGGGAAACAGTTTCATTTCAATGCTGTCTCATTTGTATTCACTCAATCTGAATCTGTTAGTTGCTTTTGTTGCTAATGTAGATTTCACTTATTGGATGAGGTGTTTTAAGGGGAGAGGCATCATAGGGTACTGGGTGGGTCAGGGGATTTAGGTTTTGGATGAGACACACAAATTATGATTCTATTACCTTCTGTCTCTGGTATGTGATCTTGTGTATATTTGTGCATTATGTTTTATGGCAGGATCCCAGGAAGATTAGTTGTTGCCCTGGTAGCAACAAATGGGGATCCTTTCAAACAAATAAACAAAACAAATAACCGTGCCAGAGACAGGGAGTTTGACATTGAGTTCACTGTCGATGATTTTGCACAACACATGGTATGGCTACGTGATAATTTGTGGTTCAGCAGAAACAACTTTTCAGTGACAAGCTGCAATCACTTTTTGGCAAGTAAGAAATTGCATTTTATGCATTGCATTGGTGCTTTAAAGGTATTTACACTGGTATAATCTGTCAAATATATCACCATGAATGAAATCAAGTCATTCTGAGGCAGAAATAACCTTTTAGTGAAAAGATAGGAGCTGCAATCACATTCTGGCAAGTTTTTATGTGTTGTGTTTATGTATTGGCTCTTCAAAGGTATTTCAACAGGTTAAAGGAGGTAAAAAGGACTGGAGGAGTTATAATTGACTACTTTCTACTATGACTACTATGACTACTTTCAAGACTAGACTACTTTACAAATGTAAACAAGATTTTAGACATATTAAACACATACAAACAAATAGAACAACAATACTGTCTATAATCGCGTAAAAAAAACGCAGTGTATGCAACATATTGGACCGCATGGGTTCTTGCTGTTACAACTGAAACAAACCCTCACAACACTGTCTTCACAAGATTAATATTAATATTCATATAGATTTATCAAACAGACTATTCTGTTCACTCAAAATCAGCAGGATGAGACGGATGGAAGCGGCTGTTAACAGTTTGTAGCACAAACTTTCTCTCGTAACTCTGTTTTTCTACCTTCAGCCAGGTTTCTACAATGGGGGAAAATGTGGAATTAGGTCTGAATTTTAGGACCGAACAAGCAGGCGAAAGGACATCTGTCTGTCTGTACCTCCATACTGTTTCAGCACTTCAGACAGCAGAGTGTCAATAATCAGCACAGACGCAGCCAAGACTTACAATAAAAATATCTTTCTACTTTTATGCTTATTAGTCCAAAACAGCCCATAAAAAATCCACAAAGCCCTCAGCCTCCTCCTCCCTGCTTGTTTCTTCACTCTCTGTGTCTCAGGCAGTTCTATGTCCTTTTGCAACCACTGCACCATAGTCTCCACACCACTGACCTGCCAAAAAGACTTTGGCCTGCTTAGGGTCCGACTATCTGGCTAGTTTGAAGAAATTCAGTAAACATCAGCTCACGTGAGGGGCACAAACCTCCCAAACGCCACGTGCTGCCTGACCTGAGGTGCCCCCTCTCTCTTTCTCTTTCTCTCAAATTCCAATTTAAAATGTATCCTAAATGGACACACAAGAGATTTTTGTGCAACTTCAGAGAGAAATAAAGGCCAACAAGAGAGGTAATAATAAATATTACACAAAAATGTATCTACATATTGTCATAGTGACACAGGAGGTGACGGATCCAATTGGGTTGGGTTCCGATCCCAACGTGGGAGGTGCCTGAACATGTTCTGGCACGTTCCAGCACAAATGAAACCCTGACCATAACTAATGAGCCCATAGGTGTGTGCTCTTCCTAACTAAGGGCCCATTATAAAAGGCTGCACTGGGGCCCGTTGTTGCAGAACTCTGCCACTGTCGGAGAGTGAACATTCAGCTGCCAGGCTAAAGGCCTTTGTCCACAAAGTCAGTTTTTTTTTTTTTATCTGAATTTGTTGCACATTGAAAAAAAAAAACACAGCCTCACGTCATGTCAATCACAGCTGCACATTGAGTCCAAGACTTTTGACTACCATTACATTTTTCAGGACAGGTTTGATTTTTCTGCATTTTTCACATCCCTCAAAAGCTTTTAGAGAGAAGAAAATGTGGCAGCGAGTCACATGGTGACAAAAGAGGAGCGGTTGGCTGAGAATTGCTCAGAGCACAGACAGCTCACTTTTAACAGGCCAAACAGTAACATTCAGGTGGAGGAAGATGAAGAAGATGAGGACGTGGAGAGCAAAAGTGTAGAGACAGAGAGGAGGGCAGCTCAGACTCTTCACTGCAGATTTTCACAATAAAAAAAACCCAAAAAAAACCCAATCAAACACATTGGACTCAGTGTGCAAGTTTTCTGTTCATAACTTTTTTTTCGGATGACAGATTTTAAAAAAGCATCCAAAAAAATGGACTCTGAGTGTGCAAAGGCCTTAAAAGTGAGGGATGTGCAACCTTTCTTTCTCAGAATCTGAAGGCCACATGTGTTTGTATGAGCTGTATGTTACTGTTTTGATCTCCAGTGGAAACTGCCATAATATGGCGCACTGCCTCTTGATCAAAATGTCAATCAAATCAGGTTAATCTGTGATTTTTTCCCCCTTCCTCTTAATAACTTCTTTTAATGGGTTTATTGTGTCCCTTTAACATGAATGTCAAATTATTACTTTAATTATTAATATAATTATTTTTTTTCTTTAATTTCTCGCACCATGTGGTGGAGGGTGGGCGTGAGTGGATAGAGAAAAGTGGGCATAATTGTGTAGTGATCTATCTATCTCTGTGAAATCAAATAAAACACCAGAGTGGGTGCTGCTGGCATACCTGTTGCCTGTTGCCTCGGGCCTGGAGCCTGGAGCTTGGAGCCTGGAGCCTGGAGCCTGGAGCCTCAGGCCTGGAGCCTCAGGCCTGGAGCCTGGAGCCTGGAGCGGGCGGCTGTCACTCGGTCAACTCGCTCTCCGTGATCTAGCGTTGCTTCAGCACGGCATTTGCGGTCCATTTGTTGACATTAAACACATACAAGTTGACGGGGAAATGAGGAAACTCCACCGTCCGTCTTTTCTTGCAGCACTAACAAACATCTCTCCTCCAGCGGGCCTCCACACCTGATCTGAACCGTCTCCTAATCACGTCCGCACGCCTCCTTTCAGACTGCAGAAAATGTCTCGCGGCCAAGGAAAGAAGTGAAGGAGAATTCATCCGACAGAGGTGTTTGGAGAATCCGCACATCCTCACCTTAATGGTTTTTATGCAACTTTTTCTTTCTGAAGTGATGTATTTATTTTCGTTTAAAAACTTGATTTGTTGCCTTGTTGTTGTTGTTGTTGATGATGTTGATGTTATTATCTTAATTACTTCTTTCCGTGCGTTTTTACCTTGTAGTGTCATGGACGTTACACAGACAAGGCAGCTTTATTTGTAGAGCACATTTCATACATCAGGGCGATTTAAAGTGCTTTACAGAGCAATAAAATACAAAACATAATATATTTACAAGATAAGAGCAAAGAGATAAGATATTAAAGGTAAAAAATGACTAAATGACTAAAAAAAAAAAACTTTGACCACAGATAGGCTCCAACCCGGCCAGCCTGACAGCCATGCAGGACAGCCAAAAAAAGACAGCAACAGCAACAGAAATGGCAACAACAATGATAAGAGTTATTGACAAGACAGACCGTTTTAAATGTGAAATAAGGCAATGTTCACTACAGTTATCGCCACACGGCAGCACAGAGGATCTCTACAATCAGCAGTTTCAGGATTAGTCACTGACGTCTTGGAAATAAAATGTCAGCACTTCATCATTGCATCCTGTCAGACGTGTGTGAAATGTGAGTGAAGGAATTCTAGAGTTATGACCAAAAACATGTTACTAGACATTTGTGTCAAATTTGAAGAAATTCCCTGAAGGCCACTTTCGGAAATTGCGTTCTAAAGAATGAGACAAATGCAAGGTTACATTGACCATGACCTTCTACCTATGGCCACCAAAATCTAATTGGTTCATACCTGAGTCCAAGTGAACTTGCCAAATTTGAAAAAATATCCCTCAAAATTTCCTCTGTTTGTTTGGATGAACAACCCATAAAACATAATGCCTAATAAAACAAAACAACCCGACACAAACAGTTTCTTTCCCAGGCTGTCACTCTGATCAACTCTTAATGGCCAAAGAGTGTCAGAATAATCACTAATGTGGGAAAAATCACTGTGCAATGACCTCTCAGCTCGTATGATCCTTTGCACTGTTTTTAAATACCTCATGTAAACTCCCACATCGTTACAAATTTTTATCCTGTATCCAGTTTATCTCAGCATCTTTGCACTTCTTGTAACTGCACTATTACGCACATGGACTTGTATATATTAGCTAAAATTGTTTAATTAGGGCTTGTACATATGTAAATTTAAAACTATAATTTTCTGTTTTTATTTTTCTATATTTAATGTTTAATTCCTGTACATTGAGAGCAATGCTAACCAGAGTCAAATTCCTTGTTTGTGTAAGCATACTTGACCAATAAAGCTGATTTTAATTCTGATTCTGTGCAAAAGAGAGGCACCAGGTGCCGTGACCTGGATCTTCAGTTTTTATTTTTATTTTTTAAATTTTTTTATAATGCCTATTATGTTTGAGATTACACCCTCTGTATCATCCATGTTACCTGCTGGAACTCTGATAGGACTTGAAACAGTGTGTAGCAGAAACCACATTCACCCCTGATTGATTTATCATTGCTCAGAGAAAGTGCGTGCGTGCGTGTGTGTGTGTGTGTCTCGGTGGATCAAAGATGAACGTATACCTCGGTCCTGGAGCACACTTTGATTCTTTGATTTCACACCTTGTTTTTTGAAAAGTTTTGATCACTAACTTTTTGCAACAAATGCTACACCAGGACCGGTCTCAGTGTTCCTCGCCAGCTTTCAGCCCAGTCTGCAGATACATTACTGATATTGTTTGTTGATGCAGCGGAAGCCTCAACAATGAGTCTGATTAAAAAGTTAATCCCAGCTTTTGGGTTTTGAGTGGTGATGTTTGGATTTGTGAAGTTTGCGAAGAAACACACAGCAAAAACACTTTGTTGGTTGTGGTATTGTTTTTTTTTTTTATATTTCATGAATTATGCATCCTGTTCACTTCCAATTCTTTTTGTAAAAATTCACGGCACTTTTGAAAACAGAGCGATGATGAAAAGAAAAGAACACTTAGTGAGTCTTATAAACCGTAGACAATTTGGTAAAACAAATTGGACATTATATAACTGAAAAACACAGCGAGAGCAACAATGGTCCTGGTGTTATCATTTTAGAAACACTCTCAGCTGATTGGTCTGGCTCCTCCAGCCTGCCTGAGGGTTTCTACGCTCAGGACAGCTAACTGCTTTAGTTATACTCCACATCATTGCATTTACATCACAGGTCAGGAGAAATGAGCTTCCTGCTAAGAGTACTGCTCTCCTCAGCTTCCAGAGGAATGCCAATTTGGCTGTATAACAGGACAAAAAATCATAATACATGAACAGTTTAACACTTTGTGATCAGATTTGTCATTGCGGAAATAGGAGCTGGAAAAATATGTAGCTTAGCTTGGCATAAAGACTGCTGTTAGGGGAAACACTTAGTCTGGATGTGTTTAAAGTTCACAAGTACACCCAACAATTTCTTCTAAAGCTGGCCTGTTTTCATGTTTTCAAATACTCTAAGGTTGTCCCCCCTTGGTGTGTGAGATCGACCCTATAGGCACCTTTTCGTTTTTATGAGACACACCAGGCTTTTTACTTACTCCAGTGTAAATCCATTTGCAGCAATACTTGACACTGAAAGCAAGTGTCGTAGTAGTGGGAGGGAGGGAGGTGAATCAAACAAAACAAGACTTCATCCAGCAGATCACCGTTTGTGTCCCATGTGAAACCAAATGTCAATGTTGTTTTAACTTTACCTTATTTCACTTATGCACTGTATAAAACCAAAAGCCAATGTTTTAAAAAAACAACACACAATTTACACACAGTCATTGTGCGCCAATATCACTCACGTGACAAATTTATGTCATATTATGTTAGTTAACATATTTTAACCCACAGCATGGTCTTTTTTCTAAACCTAACCTGAGAAAATGACCATGTTTACGCAAGTATTTTAAACTCAGGTATATCCGTTAAAAATACTCTTTCTTTCCCACTGCCAGTAGAGCAGAGCTGTGTTAACGGGCACCCTGCGGAACAGGTTAGGAAACAGAAAGCAGCATGGAGGTCTGTGAAAACTTTATGGTGGTTGCTTCTTTTTCTATATCTCGAACTGACTCAGTCTGTTTTTTTTGTTTTTTTTTTTTTAACTTAGTGCAGACTAATTTGGATCAACGTTTGAACATGTTCACCTGGTGTTGTATTTTCTTCAATGCTGATCAGAGCCTGAGGCAATAAATAACAGTGACTCAGAGTCATTTGATGTGGGTGTTTTTTTACAAAGCCATACATCAGCGTTTTTTTTTTGGTTTTTTTTGGTGCAGTGGAAAAGCAAATATTTTAATTTATCTTAAACTTAACCATGACTGCTTCACAACATTAACCATGTAAATGTGTTTCAGCTGTACATCACATAGATATGCTAAAGGGTGCCATGTGCATCGCTATGAGACAAAGTGGTGTGACAAAGCCTCAGTATTTGGGGACCTGGGAAATAGAACAGGTTGCTAAGGCTCAATGATTGTCTGTTAAGCACCTCCCTGGAATCTTTGTCCAATCACAGTATGCAACACCCAGCATTTGATAGAATTGGGAGGGTTTGAACAATGTATTGTTAGAAAAAAAATAAATTTTAGCGTAAAAACTATTATGTGATACAGTGTTTTTTTTGTCTCAGGATTCACCAACAGTTGAGAGAGCTGACTTTTTACCTGGAACATGTAGCTTCAGCTTGTATTTTTAAGTCAGTACAGAGTACTTCATCATCAGATATGTAGCCATCTAATGCTATTCAGGATCATTTTGCTGGATTGTCATCTTCATATAAGTTAGTCTGAGAAATTAAAAAAAAAAAGTTTGGTAATCAACTGATGGAGCTAATGCTAACATTAGCACATGAAGAACTACTGTTTGTCTTAATCCAACAAGTATACTCCCTAAAACTTCCCATTGTCTTTTTTTTTTTTGCATTTCTCTTTTTCGGTGAATGAAATGTTAGTTAGTCAGCTTTAGAAGTGTTTTCATGGCTACATTTAACTTTGGACAGGCTAACTCTTCCCCCTGCTTTCAGTGTTCAAGCTAAGCTAAGCTAAGCTAAGCTAACCAGACATCATGTCTGTACTTTTTCCCAAAATGCTTAACTATTCTTTAATCTGAGAAACTGTAGCAGGAAACAATTAGTCTTTATAACTTTTAAGTTTTGAATGTGTGAACTCTTTTTTTTCTAATGTGGCAATAAATCAAATTAAACACTGAAGACAAGTAACCAAGTTCCTGGTGGCTCCAGAGGACACAAACATAACAACCATATTTATATTAAAAATAATAATAATACAAATAATAATATTTGGAGGAGCCGTGGTGAGGGTTCTCCGCTACAGAGCTGCCTAGCACAGTAATACTGTTAGAGACGGGGACACATTGTGCTGTACAGGCAGAGAGACAAACACACAGAGACGGGACAACACACACACTGTAGTACATTCTGGAGTAAAAACACTTCATAATTGTCATCATGCAATAAAGAATAACAGCTACTTGCTTAAAAAAAAAACATGGCACATAAGCGATCATTATCTCAATCCAGATACACATCAAATATAGAGACACTTCTTAACAAATATAAAGTTATTGCATTTTCATTATTACTTCATATAAGACACTATATGCAAGGCATACTGTGGAAATCTTCCCTACCCAAAATGGATTGTGGGTAGTGACTATGTGATTGTCCTTTTGTTATTACATGGCTTCTAGTTCATATGTACAGACAGGAAGCATCCCTTTAATGCCTTTCAGAGCTACTGGCCTCACACAAAGGGAGGGGTGGTCAGGGCTTTTCTGCTGGGGGACGTCCTGGTAACACTTTATTAACAGCGGCTCCTCAAACTTCACTTCAGCTGTTTCAACAAATGTGAAGGAATACAATGATTTGGCATGTTGTGGCCCACTAAAGAGACATTACCCAATTTGCTAATAATTTATTGGTCCAATAAATGATGTTGTTGGGGTTATCGCTGCTTAGTCTTGGAGACTAAGCAAGAACTACTCACATAGTCCATGTCTGTGAAAACATGGATGCTTCACACACTTCTTCAGTAAGCGGTTAATCCATTCATTCAACACAGTTTCAAGGAGGACACCAAAGATTAGTGTTCCCAATTTAGTGTCTGATCAAATGTCTCTCATTCTGTTACTGACTTATGATGTTGGGTAATGGCCAGAAAAGTGATTTTGCATACCGTTATGATTTACCAGTTGACCTTTGACTTCCTTGCTATAAAAGTCAGAATTTAATCATTATATCCAATTAGATATTTGTGTGAAATTTGAGTGTAGAATTCTCGATTTATGGCCAAAAACATGGTTTGTAAGGTCACCCTGACACTGACCTTTGACCAATGAACAACCCAAAAACATAATGCCTCCAGCCTCAGCTGACTCCAGCATGGTGGCATAAAAACTATATGAGGATGCTGGCGTTTATCAAACAATGAGGATCCAAAAAATTTCATGGTAAAATGGGTTATGGAAATTTCAGAATCCAATTCAAGGGACTAAAAGTCAGGATATCTCATGTTGACCATTAAAAGCTTTTGCAAGTCCTCTGACTTCATGAAAATGCAACAATGAACTGGCAAAGTATTCCTTCAATTACAAATCAACTGCTCAGCATTCTTGTCGACCATTTGCCAAAGCACACAATCAAATTTTAAATTGTTTCCTCCAGACAGCGATTGGTTTCAGTTCATTTCACAACGCTGTAATAACAACTTGTAGAACTGCAAAGTGTGAGATGGGTCATCCATCACAATGAACCCTCTGATTTCTGTCTTAGAGCTAAATTATCATGTCATGCCGCTGTAAGCATGGACTAAAACTCAATCTTTTTCATGCAAAAAATATTTTAATTTGACTACTGGATGTAAATTTTTGACAACAAGGCACTGTGCATTACTACTTTTGAAGCATCACTGAATGCACAGCCTCTCAAACCAAAGTTATGCCCTTGCTAACATGGCTGTGAAACAAGCTAAAAAGTAGGAAATCTATTATGTTACACTTTGGAAAACGCTTAGCAGAAGTACTCACAACTTGAGTTATCAGGCGACACTGGTACGGACATTAGCTGCTCTTTTATGATAGAATTAATTGTTACTCCTTTTTCTTTTTCTGTGACACATTATTGTCATTGTAAATATTACATCATGTTTTGATTTTTGTTTTTCATGCACTGGGAGTGTACTTATAATGTATGAATGATAGTTCATGAATAGAAAATCAGATAAAGTGTTACCAGGAGAAAAGCCTCATGTCGTCAGGTAAAACTGACATCTAACCAATAACACCCCTGACCACAGCTTCAGCTCTGATCTGCCTCACTGCGCTGCTGCGTGAAACAGAACACAAGCAGGCCTCCCTTAATATTTCAACATTTCTGATTGACTTTCTGTAACTTTGTTTGGTCAGTACTTGGAACCGACTTTGGAGGCTGGATTCGTTTCGTCTGAGCTGGCTCAGTCCATGAGCATGGCACTAATACTGCTGAGGTTAGAGGTTCAAAGACGAGGTCCATATACACCTCACATGTATATACAGTACACTGGGGTACAGACTGTGCATTCTCGTAACCGGAGGCTTGAAGAGTATCACTGGAATCAGACTCCATCTAATAGTTGGTTTACACTGAAGTCTGGACTGAGTGACACCAATCTGTGTGTGTGTGTGTGTAAAAGTGTGTGTGGCTGAGGGAATTTTGGGTAATTTGTTAGACAGATGTGCTGCCAGACGGGGATGTTTTGTCCTCGTCTGTCTCCGAAATTCAATCAGACACACACACATGCACAAACACACACACTCACACATAAACCCACACACAAAGCCTCAACGCAAGACAGAGTGAGTCATGAAATTTACATCCCACTTGACAGCTTCGAGAGGAGAGCTTGCTGCTGGGACTAATGGATAAACACTGCTGGTATGAAGTCAAATGCTTCTTAAAGGTCACACACACACACACATGCACGCGCACGTACACACACACACACACACACACACACACACACACACACACACACTTAAGCACACTTCACTGGAGGGAGACCCAGTGACTAACTCTTCCACTGAATAACACTGTTGATACAAAAGCTTTTCAAAATAATAGCTTTTCCACCGCCTTGATTGTTTGGCACGCAGGTGAGTCAATAGGAATGATTGTCGAAAAAGGCGTCACCACCGCTTCTTCCTTCGCCACTGAATACACTCACCTCATAACATCCCCATCATCCTGGGAAGAGGGGCAGAAGGTGGGGGGTACTTTGGAACACTCAAAAGTTAGTGAGAGAGGCTAGATAGGGATAATTAGACCTGGTGGAGGGCAGTAGGGGCTGCAGTGATGAGGAGGCCCAGGAGGAGGCACAGCCCTGGTGACAGAGGTGAAGGCAGAGCGCCCCCAGATGAGCGGATGGAGGAGGTCTTGATCTCGGACATGAGGAAGGCAGAAAGGGGGACGTGGGAGACAAGCGTAGGGCTGGCATAGTTGATGAGGGAATCGATCTTCTCGGCCTCCTTACTGCAGGCTTCGATCTGGAAAATACAAGAGAGCACGCTCAACACTCTGATTTCCCAACTCCTCCATCTGAGTCAGCATGGGAGCACTGCCAGCATCTCACTGTATCGATCTGTTTTTATTAGTTTTTAAATGCACTTTGCTTTTATGACAGACTGGATGTCAGCAAATCACTGTCATTCACCTGTTATCATGTGTATGAATTAGTCCAGTTACATGTTAGATGTAGTGTGTTTTACAGGATGTCCACACCGGACGAGGGTCAAATACCAATCCTGTGTTTGCACAGAATTCTTGCCAAAATCTGCTCCTGAAAAAGAAGAACCTGGGGATATGGGTTGTATTGTATATTTTTCATATAGTATACTTTTACACAGGAACTGTTCACAGTGCAGCTCCTTCAGCAGAGGAAATTACTGGTATTGTACATTTCCGCAAACCACAGATATGTTATATTTGCACATTTCATATGCATGATACATTGACTGCAAAAAATAATGCATATAGCTACTGTGTTGTCAGCCATTGGTTTGTGGACTTGTGTTTCAATGTGTTCTCATCCAAAGTCCTCACATTTTGCCACTTTGCTATGCAACCAACGCTGGGACGTCAATATATGCATGTTAACAAATGGTTAGGAATTGGCAAAAGATGCACATGGTAAGGTGTAGAAAAAAATGTCACATTCAGGCCATGTTTAGACGAGAACTGTCCTACTCTAAACGTAAAAGACTTTCCTTCGCATTTCAATTAAAATTAAAAAAAAAGGCATCTGTATGGCTATGCAAAAAACAAGCCGAGAAGGCTTTAGTATGCACACCAGGCCAGTGGTTGGTGGTGTAACTTTGTATTTACACACTGTAGAACAACACCACGTACCAACATAAGGCACATGCATAAAGTGCAGCCGTGATGGCATCTTTCTCACAGGATCCGTGCATTGCCAGTTCACATGGCCACAGAAGGTGTTGCACATTTAAAAGATTACACTTTAGACCCTGTTGTTATGTGAATTACAGGCCAAACCGCAACAAAAGTTTCAGATTTCGTGCAAGAGCCTTTGTCATGTAAACGGCCTCTCAGACTCCTGCATGAAAGTCCAGGGATTTTTGGATCAATTTACTACCCCTCCTTCTTGCCCGCCCTAAAGGGATTTTTGTCCAGCTGTGTATATGCAGATGCGACAGGTTCTGTCCTGCTACATTCTCAACTGATTCCCCCCTCATCGTATCATTCTGCTGCGGCAAGTGCCATCCAGCGCCCTTTAAGAGAGAGTCGCGTCATCTCTATTTACTCCAATGGATCGTTATTTCACAGCAGAACTTGGAGGAACGTGGAGCAACAAAACAGTTCCTGGAAGTAGCATTAATTGCTTGTGGTGCAGTGGAGTTGCAGCAGAGGAGACCATTTGTGATTGGCTTTAACAGGGTAAGACGTCTAAAGAATTGTTTTTTATATTATCAGCATATCTTAGCTAAATTAACATGTGCATTAAAGCATGATATTGAATTATCTGCTGCTAAATTAATAGATTTCCGTAATAACAGACATGCTAACAGAGCATCTTGAGACATCTAAACAGAACATAAAAAAACATAACTGTAAACAGAAATGTAATTTAAGGGTGAATGTTTATAGCTTTGTGATTCTGTTGACTCCGTTTGTCTTTATTATGTTTCAGCTCAGCTGATTTTCCATTGATGGCAAAGGGAGGGAAGCTGAAAGACCTGAATGAGATCACAGTCATTTATAAAAATGAAACAAACTAGGCTTAATGGGGAATTATTCTAAATACTGAAATTGTTACACTACTGTATTATATTATTAATCATGCTGTACATATATTTTTTATGGTGTTATTATGTAATCTTGTTATTGTATATTGGTGACTTACAATAGGAGTACTGGGTGCTGGAGGAACTATTTCAAGGCGAGTTATGAAAACACAGATGCCTTTAGTTTAAAAGCAGTTCAATAACATAGAAATACAGTTGAAGGCAATATTACACAGCCTGATGAAGGCTCTCCTCTGAAGCACAAATCTGACTAATTCATGCATTCACATGCGGTGGTTTACACTTTGTATTAAAATCACTCTCTTATGTTAACAGTAGTGTGACGACATAGAACAATGAAGTAGCCTAGACCTTTTTAAACAAATGAAAAAGCTTGGACACAGGGATGGGCAGGTTGACCAAGGATCAGGATCAAAGTCTGATAAATTAATAAAAATGGACCAATATTTGTAGGCCTATGACACACTAAAGACAAATGCTGAGGTTAGCACAGCAAAAGCTAATTTCCAAGTGAGTAATTCACTATGATAAGCGCAAACTTAACACAACTAACAAAGTTCCATAACTGAAGTTGGGGAACAAACACGCCTCATCTCCCGAAGCGCTTTCCCACCCAGGCCTATAAAGGTATGTCTAACCCTCTCTCCTGTGTAGCTCTTTTGCTGAAAGAGGGAAAAGAGCTACACAGGATTCAATGGAGTCTGGAGACTCCCTGCAATGAGACAGCACCCTCATCCTGAGTATCAGCTTCCTGTCCTCTGCAAGCCTTTCCTTGTTTCTTATTTTTATTAAACCATAAACAAGGCTTCCCAATGGTGTGGTCTTTGTTTGGGTAAAATGCTCTAATGCAGTATATATATATATGTATGTATGTATATATATATATATATATAATAAATATACTTTATTTTTGTAATTTAATCTTATTTAGCTTTTTTCTGTTGCCTCTGACTCTTGAGCTGCTGAAATATGGGAATCCCTCAAGTGTGAGATTAATTAGTCAAATCTAACCATAGCTGTTAAATTTATTTTTCAAATATTAGCACGTTTTACTTTAAAAAACAATATAATAATGAAACTACATAGAATGCGCTCCGTGTATATAATAAATCAATGCAGTTATTGGCTGCTATTTAGTGAATATCAGAGTTTTGTCTCTCCGTATAATGTATTCAAACAGCCTGCCACAGACTTCCGGGAACTATTTGAAGCCTCCGTGAGTCACGTGACACCTGAGCATTTTGAACATCCGTTGTTATATTCTGTTTAGTCTAGTGCACTAGTGCCATCGAGCTATCTGGTACTGGTCATAAGTCCTTGAAAGGTGGCTTATGGCACCAAAATCAATGCAAAAGGTGCAGTATTTGACAACTTATGAATGAGAATGGACTGAGATTTACTTTGTTTTGGAGCCAGCCTGAAGTAGCCACTTGGCATTTTATCAATGTTCCTAAAGTGACATAGTACATGAGTTGAATTTGTCATGTGTGGGCTGAGGGGATGGTGGATGGTGTTTTACCAACGCAAGGTGCCTGCCAAGCTGCAGACCACTTTTGAAGACCAACAAATAACAAAATGCATTCTAGGATACTGTGTTACCCACACAAGTCAGCTCCTATAGTATTCTTGATAAACCAGTCGGGGTGAGATCACTGCTGTTGTGGACTGTGCTTGGCTGGATGTGGATGTAGAGCTGGAACAGTAGTTGGCTGTGACTGATGACTGAATACAGAATTTAAACTGGGAGAACTTTGGTGAATGAATGGAAAGCCATTCTATGCTTCATCATTCAGTTTCAAGGTTGGTGGCTGTACTTTGCCAAAAAAGCTTTGTTTGAGGAGCATACAGGTGCACAGTGTTCAGATGTGATTAGAATTGTTGAAAGTTCTGGCACTGCTGCCGTCAACCTGGGGATGAATATTACTTTACTGTACAATCAAGTTGAAGATGCTGTTGCCTAGTAACAGCTAAAATTGCTAATAAGCTTCCCTTACACACTGAGACTTGCTTGTTTTCTGTTTTTTCATCTTCATCCTTGTCTTTTTACTTCGGTTGCCCTTTTTTTTTTTTAATTACAATGCCATTCATTTACCTCTCATCCTTTATGATATATAAAATCTAGTTTATTGTGGTTGTGGTACAAGAGCTAATGAAGTTTCAATCAAGTATTGATATTGTTTTTCAAAAACTCCATGTGTCTGTTTTCCTGCACACCTTCTTCTCTCTAGGTCTTTTCTTTTTAGTCCAATTGTGCTCCTGCTCAGCTGCAAGTTTTTGGAATTTCTCAAAGCATAAATGATGCATTGTACAACTGTTAGTTCTACAAGTTGGGCTCATTATTGCTGTGGCCTTGAGAGAGTGAAGCAAGAGTACTGCAGGTGAAAACTGAAGGTGTAAAAAAATGGCTGGTGAAGAGTGCAGAGATGTTGTTTCTTGTTTCATCCTAACCCGTAAAATAAAATATAGCCCTAGAAAACACATTGTACCAGACTATTTGAAAAACTTTGGTATTCAGGCAGTATATACACAGCAAGTAGCAAACCTGTAGAGGCACAAACAATCTAAACCCACTCAAACAAGGAGCAGCTCCTCTATTATATGCTGTGTTTATTCCCAAAGTGTTTTCAGCTACATTACCACACTGATTAAGGCAAAGTAGCTGAAAACATCTGGGGGGAATAAACCTAACATATGGTAGGAGTGTTGTTTACACAAAGCATTAAGCACATACATCAGCCCCTTCCATTTCTATCAGCCTTTATTTATAATTAAACAGTAATGCATGTTCCATGTAATATACGTTCAACCCACCCCTGGTATAGACATGAAATATGCAAATATATATCCATCTAGATAAGGAAAGCACATTTGTGATTAAAAAAAGAATGCTTATTTTTTGTTGGGTGTGAATGCAAAGTGATTCACAACAGTATTTAGGTCATGTATCCAGACACAGATTATATGTTAATCCCAGGTGCAAATGGGGCCTAAAGTCAAACTGGAATTGAAAAGCCCTGTGATCTGGTGATCTGTCCGGGTGTACCCAGCCTCTCGCTGGGAAAGGCTCCAGCCCCACCACGACCTTTAAGAGGACCAACGGTTACGGACAATGAATGAATGAGACATATTATGCTAATTTTTCAACAAGTTCTCATCCCAAGTCATCACATATTGCCACTGCGTCAATGCATCTGCACATTACACCCTAGGTATCCTTCTATGTCTGCTATTTATGTTCTGGTTTGCCGTTACTGTGATGTAAACAAAAGCACATGGTGGGATCACACTGCATGTGGTTCTTCAGGCATTCAAAGCACATGGCAACTGAAACCAGGAGGTCAACAAAAGCTCATGCTCAGGATTACATAACAAGGGCAGGGATGGATAAGATTAGGCAAAAGAGGCACATGGTTAGGTGTACAAAAACACCTTTAGGCAGGAAGTGAACACCAGACTCCAGCATAAAAGTCTGGGTTTGTTGGATCCATCCACTGCGCCTCCCGCTTACCCTTTATGGACCTTTATGATCCTTATATCATGTTTTTACTGGCAGTGTTTCAACCTGATGGCGCATAACAGTGTATCAAATGGACATGACAGGGTCCGTCCGGTTTCGACTCACACTGCCCGAATCATGCTGATGCTGCAGGTGCTGTCCGGTGGCGATTCATACAGATGCAAAAGGTGGCTTTCGGCATCAGAATCTCATGCCAGAATAACTACAAAAGCAGCTGTATTTGACAGCTTCAGAATGAGAACAGGCTGCATGGTCACTGCTTTAAAACTGGAGTGCATGACTTTTACTTACAAAACAACATCCAAATGACACACACACCAAATGAGTTTACATAATTCTGATTAAGCCTATCGATAGCTGGTAAAGCTATCTGCTACCACTTTTTCACCAAGTTAGGTTTGGTTCTTAAACTAGTTCTCTTCATGATTCCTTGGTGCTGTTGGTGCAAAACTGCTAACAAATGTCAAATGTTTAGGACTCATTACTGGGTTCTCTATAAGTTCATCCTTCACTCCAAGTCCATTTGCAGAAATTCTTTTAAGGTGTCCTTAAAGATATTGCATTAATTACAGTGAGATGCATGGACGAAAAGCCCAAATTCATAATGCCTGGCTTGCGCCATCGCAGAGGCATATAAACACTGTTTAATTTACACAAAGAATGGTAAACCGAGGTGAACGTTAAGATAGTTTTCGACCTAATGCTTAGCCAGCAGTATTGAGTCCATGTGAACACCGCCCTAAAATGTATGTAACATTGGGCCTCAATAAAACGTAAATGGATGAGTTATAAAAAACATTCACATTAGCTATAGAGACAAAACATGTTTTTTTTCTACCTCTTTTCAACAACACTTTCCCCTTCAGAAACACTGTAGCTATAATGTCAATGCTTCTTGCTTTTATTCAGTGGAATAGAAAGACCTTGAGCTAAAAAAAGACTGCAGCACCAACAAACACTGAAAAATCTGTGCCGTCATACCGGCACCTTCCTCCCACAGGCCCCGATGTCTCCTGTGACCATCAATAGCTATACTAAATGTGTTCACGATTTCCTTAGAAATGAATGACTAATGTAATCTTGGCGAAACTTTCCCTCTGCAAGAACGTCGCAGGAATTATGCATTCTGCTGTTGTTTCTGCTGCCTAGAAGTGATGATGTCGATCTTTTCCAGGGGAAGTTATGTTATACAGAAAAGTATCAAGGCAGTCAGGCTGAACTGATGCAGTCTGGTATTTACTTTATTCAAGCTGAACTTTGAAACACTATTGTGTAAATAGACTGAGAACTATTCTCATCATTCTCTCGACTCAAAGAGGTGCCAGTACACAGTAAAAATTCAAGGTTAATGTGAAAATTGCTGTTCTATTCTCTGGCTTCATGTCTTTCTTTGTTACTCTCCTCCTTTCCCTCCTTTAATTCTTTCCCTACACAGTAACAGACTATCTGCAGATTTTGTGGGAAGCATGTTTGGTGCTTTTGGGCATGAACTGATTCCAGTCTAAGATTAGATTAGATTGCTATCAGCAGCAGCATTTAAACACCAGCCTGAAGACACCTCAGCTCCAGATAGAGTGCAGCTGTACTGTGTTTTTAACCCACTTACTGGTTGGCACACATAAAACTCTTCCCATTAGAGCAACCTGACATGATCCCCTTTCATGACTTGAGGTAATAATATGAGATTTTATGTCATTTAAAATTACAATCAATTAAGAAATCATGTCTCTGAGTCCACAGATATAAAATACAAGAGCTGGGATAAAAGCAAAGTGATGTTTCCGTCATGCGGAGGTGCAGTCTCAGTGGTGTACAGGTTGCTTTGCCTTCCTTCTGGTAACTGCAACTCTGCAAAATGATGCAGGAAGTAATAATCATAGACTGTATTAGGCTTGGGCAGCGTCATGATATACCATGGTATTCAGAAATCCTGAAAGTATGTTTTTTCAATACCATTTCAAATACCGGTGTTTCTCATTCTATTAAAGTCACTTTATGTAGTGCACAGCACGCACCACTAGAGCTCAGTCTACGGTCTCTGTTGGTGGAACAGGCAGCTGAGCTGAAAGACACAGTGACACCTAGTGGTGGAGGGAGAAGCGAGAGAGAGCGAGGAGAATAATGGCATGTTTTTTTTACATCTAACTTGGTGAATCAAGGATTTATTTTGACCAAACCAGAGCTGGTGATTGTTGGAAAAGTGGATTTACTAATTAAATTACTAGTGAGAGTAACTAAGGTGGTTTGGGTGAGTTTATTTTTTTGTTTTTTGATGAGTTAACAAAGCAATTAAATTTGTCAGTCTTCTTTGACTGAATGCTGTTTAACCCTTTGAAAACAAAACAAATTTGCTTGATTTTTTTCAAAAACTTTGGAAGGGGTTGACGAGCAAATTAACAAAAAATGGCCCATAAATTAGCAAGAAGTAAAGAGTTGAAAGAAGGAAAGAAAAAAGAAAGACAAGTAAAAACAAACAGAAAACAAGAAAATGACCTAATGAAAATGTTGTTTGTTTATATATATATATATACAGTATATATTTAATACATAATTGAGAGAAGACAGAGAATTTAATATAGCTTTTTGGATTTTTTTTTACGTTGGCAATTTGTTGCCAAGTTGCTCATTATTTTTCTTTTTTCCTGATTTTTTATTTTCTTAGGTTTCAGAGGTTTAATAAGGAAAACAGGCATGAGAATATTACTTTTGTTTATTTTTTTTTAACAGTTTGGGAGGGCTCTATTGCATATTTATTATTCTGACAAGCCTGAAGTAAGTAGCGCAAAAATTGATTTTAACTTCTGCACCAGTCCACAGAAAAAATGTCATTCCTGGGGCACTCTGTTCCATTGTGATGATTGTCTTATATCACAACAAGCACCTCAGTCAAGTTTACACATGATCATCTCGCTTGGACCTGTAACATTTCCATAACAGTTTCATTATGAAACAACTCTGAATTAAATGCTGTCATATTACCATTCACAAGGAGTAAAGAGATAATTGCATGCCTGTTACCAACTTCTTAAGAGCACTTTATTAAATTTATCACTTCATTATCATCTCTCACACTCAAAGGAAATTAAATTGTTTCAATAAACCAGCAAAGATGAGCTAATTATCAGTTGTTAATTAGATCACATCACTCTAGAAAGGTGTTTTTTTCTTTGAACAAAAGAAGGTCATTTACTCTCTGAATTTACTGTGTAGTTGTAGACGCCCATAAAATGCTGAGAGAGCATTGCAAAGCTCTTTTAAACTGATGCTGGTGGCTGATACACAAATAACAAATACACAAATAACTTTACTTGGATTTTACAGATTGAGCAAATGTAAAATATGGCTACAAACATGTTCAGCATAATTAAACAGGTTGTTGATGTTTTGGTGCATTATGAGCATTTTGGCATGCTGATAATGATGAGCAGTACATGCTTTTACTACTGACATCATTTTATTTTTGTGTGTGTAAGAAACAACTTTTCAGTCATATATTGTGGGAGTAATTTGGGAATTTTGTATGAAAAATAATCGCTCTTTATGATAATAAAGTTAATAATATAATAATAATTTGTGTTATTTTTTAAATATGATTTACATAATATTCTGTTATGAGAAACTGTTTTTGTTTTTCAAAATATAGTATATAATACTCTATAATAAACAATGATGGCATTAAAATAATGCAAATGGAAAGTGGAAAAAGAGAACTGAGTGAAGGAGACAGACGCGTCCTCCCCCTCAGTCTTCTACTCTAATCACATCGAGCATAAATATTTATGTCCAGAGGGAGAGATGTGGATAATTAGCAGAGCTAAATACAGCCGTGTTTATAATGTGTAGGTGTAAAAAGAAACTGGAAAACTGAAAGAGCTTCTGTGTCAGGACAAAACTGTGCAACCTGAACATGCAAAAATAAATATATTCATACATAACAAATGAACCTTTATGATAATTGTATTTATTGGAGCACAGAGTGGAGTTTGCTGTGAGGTTGAGGGTCCTGGCTCCACACTCTTTAATCTTGCTTATAGTATTTTAATGCATTTAACTTGACAATTGCAGTCATGAACAGCATTTTGTCTTATAAAGTCAGTCATAAATGTGATAGCAATCTAAAATTGAGTCGTAATTATTTTACTTACCCACAATACAATGTTGAGAGAATCTGCACTTAAAAGCCACGGTCACAGAATTATGAAAAAAATATGACCTGCCTGGTCAGACCTCTATGCCTCTATGGGTTATAGTGTCATGTATTTACAGGTAATAGCAGACTTCTTGTTATTGTCCATCCAATTTGAAATTTGGAGGGGAGTCAATTGTTTCTAGTAATATAGTTTGGAATTCGTTTTGTATGACAGTGTCATGTGACCTCATGTAACTGATTTAGACATCCAGCACTAAGGCTGGTGTTATTCATTATTCATGACAACAAATACAATAAAAAAGCCCCAAACCAGTCAATCTCTAAATATTTTCTAACTTCCTGTCTGTGGCTCTTTAGCATGTTTTCATCTCAAGTAGTCGCATGTTGCTGTTTTGCAATGGGCCTCCACATTTACATTTTATGCTTGAGGTATCCTTCTGTGTCTGCTGTTGATGTTCCAGGATGCCGCTACGCTGATGTCAACACAAGCACATGGTGGGATTACACTGCACATGGTTATGTTTAGGCAACAACAGCACATGGCAACCAACACTTGGACGGTAACAAAAGCTCACGCTGGCACGCTTTTTTAAGATTAAGGGAAGTAAGGCACATGCTAAGGTGTAGAAAAAAACATCAGGATAGGAAGCAAACACCGAACTCCCTCATGAAAGTCTGGGGTATGCTGGACCTATCCACCGCCCCTCCCAACTGGCCTATGGATGCCCTTGCACTCCTTATTTTACGTCATTACAGGCAGTGTTTCAACCTGATGTCATCCTGCAGCGTATCATGCAAATGCAGCAGGTTCTGTGTGACCAGTTCTGGTCGGCTACATTCTAAATTGAAAGCACTGCAAAAGCCGTGGTATTTGATGACTTCGGAATAAGAACAGGCTGGGCTCTAAGCTCTGAAGATTTAAATCTTACATACACTTTAAGAATGAATAGCTGAATGTAGTTATCAAACATCACTCAAACAGGAAGAAATAGTGCATTTGTTGGGGACTATTTTCAGCAGCAGATTTACCACATTCCGTGCTCTAGTCAGTATTTGTGGAAACAGGACAGTGTGTGTGGGACTGAGTCAAAATAAACTACAGTGTGTGTGTGTTCATGGTAATGAAGGAACATGTCAGCCAGTGCAACACTGTAGATCACTGATGTGTTTTTAAGAGTTATGGACAACAATGGAGCTCTGCGGTCTGAGGTCAGAGGAAGGTGATAAATCAGGCTATAAACACACTATACTTTTTCATAAAAAAACAGTTTTGGTCTCTTAATGGAATTTGACAATAAGAAATGTATCATATTTATCCAGCCTGGATACTACTTAATAGATTGCAGATGGACCACATTTATAAAAAAGTTACATGCCATCGACTTTTTAAAATCTTTTAAAAAAAGAAAGTTATTCTTAAAAACAAACTGTCAGTATCATCCATCTTTCATCATCCATCATCATCTGCTTTTTTTTGCTTTAACTTCTCTCTGTGTGACATTCCCACCAAACTCAGTGTATCTATGGGGGACGTGGCTTAGCGTTTTGTGTCACTCTATCTGTGGTGTCACTCTAATATCCAGCGTTTTTGCGGGTCCATGAATGCAGCTGGTGGAATTCTTTTTAACTCCTTCGCAGCTGAATATCACTCCTGAGGTCGATTGATCTGTTGATACGTTCACAGCTGATCAGAACGATGGATGAGAGGAGATATTTGCAGATTTTTGTAAGTGAAAGAGAGTTTTAGGCCCAGCAGAATTAACGGTTCTGTTTCTTTTAACGCGCCTGACGTTCTGCTGCACGTCTCTGCCGCTACTGTTCTATAAATAACCCAGAGTGTTTTAATACGGCTCTTAATTAACAGTCCAGCTCCACTGAGACTATGGCGGGACAAATTAGACTATGGCAGCCCGCCATAGTCTTTGTAATTAATGGGAAACACTGGTGGGGCTGGAGGGCGGATGGTCTGTGTGCCCTGTAAAATTACATCGTTGACTGGAAAAACAGTGGAATTTGGATTTTATCTTCCTGGGTGGGTATCGGTTTATCTGGGTGGCCGCCCAGCAAGAGTACATGTATGGTTAACACCTGGTGTGTGTGTGTGTGTGTTACCTGCAGGGGTGTTGGCTGCTGGTCCACCGGAGTGATGAGGACCACCAGCTCGTGGTTGATGCTCAGGTAGCCAAAGACATCGCACTGTGGCACAGAGACATGAAGACGCAGGATCTGCAGGACGTCGTGGACCGTCACAGGCTGGTTCTTATTCAGCTACACCCAGAGGTGAGAGGACAAACAAGCAGGGAGGGATCAGACAGTGTTAAATGAATTTTCCTGGGCAGCTCTTGAGAAAAACTTGAGTGTTTAAAAAAAAGAAATAAATATGAAAATAAACAAATAAAACAAATAAACTTGATTTTTGGAGGGTTAGGGACTGTTTGTTGTTTATGACGGGGGTAAGGGGAGCTGCACAACGGGTCAGGTATTTAAAAAAGTATAAGTGCTGAGGAGGGACTTGTGTTTTTAATTTTGGATCAGGTGAGGGTCATACAGCTTTAAAAGGTAGTATTCTATATAGATTTTAAATAAAAAGGTCCCAGCCACCCCTTTCCACTGATAAACAAAGAACAGTCCCACAACACTGGTCAAGTGATGTCCTGTTTTGGACGGAGGGAGCTGCAACAAAACATATTTTAGCCACCTAAAAATATATATATATATATATATATATATATATATATATATATATATATATATATATATATATATAAAAAATATATACACACACACACACACACACACACACACACACATATATATATATATATATATATATATATATGTGTGTATATATATATATGTATATCAGTTATTCAAATATATAACAGAGTAAATATAGTCTCCTCTTTACTGCCCACAACAGCTCATGGATGCAGCTGTAGAGCAGCAGCTCTGCCATTAAGTGGAGTAAATTGACAGTGGAGTCTGGTGTTTTTTTTTGTTTGTGTTTTTTTAATAGGCTTCAAATATGGTTTCAAATCCCCATCAGTAAGGGCTGTTTTATGGAAAGTTAAAACAGTGAAAATATTCTAAATACGGCGTACACTTAAACTGATATTGACTTTTTAAGTGGCTTAAAACTAATCAACGAAGGCAGATTTTGCTCAGCACCGTCTGATTATATCCACGTGATGCTGCGGTTTTCTACCCCAAATTTAATGTAAATAAACAGTCATAATTGTGACTCAGTCTATATCATAACCTGTATAAATAACATAAGTTTACTGCAACTAGCTAAAAGGGGGCATATCTCCACCTGCCGTGGTGGAGTTGGACATACTTCCTTTAGTAAATGGATTCTGCTGCGGAGCAGGACGAGGACAGTAGTCCAATTAAATTACCTAACTGAGCGATGACCATAGCTCGACTTCACTGTACAGGTAAATATACAGACTGAAGATTTTCTACTACTTTTCTACATATACAGTGAAACTTCTAAACACCTGGAAATGTGTGAGTTCCTCTTTGAGAGCAAATGGCCTCAATCCTAAAGCTTTATTTGAAAGTAAATGAATAAATCTCAGCTGAATGGCTGAGCTGGTGTAAAGGCAGCCTGTTGCTGAGCAAACAGGACAGAGGAGGTCTCAGCAGGCTGAGTCGGAGCTGGAGCGCAGCAGCACACTTTCACTTATATTCTCATGGATCTCCGCAGCTGCAGATCAAATCAGCTCTGCTTGTGTTTGGTATTAATCGGCTTAATGCTGAGTCTCACTATGATGTGCTTGTGCTGGGGATTACAGCCAAGTTGACTGACAGCCAAAGGGGCTTTGTTGTATAATTAAGCTGATCGGAATGAGATGCCAGTGGGACTTATTAGCAGCTAACATGTCGGCGTTTAGGCATCAGCAGGCTTCAGGCGCTGCTGCTGTTCAACAGGCTGGGCACACACACACACTGGGGAGGCTAAGGGGAGGAGTATGAGAGGACGCTGTGGCCAAAGGTGGAAGGAAGAAACAACTTCTGATTAGTGTGTTATGAATGTTCAGTCAATTGATTTTCTTTTGGGATTTTCTACACATATATATATGCAGGGGGCACTACTGAGGCACACTGACTGAAAATTAGCATATGGACCTGCTCAGGGCTGGACTGTTGTCTGACATGACATGTGTGGAGAACATTTGAGTATGTAAAGTTACAATAACCCCCCCCCCCCATGGCCAAACACCGGCATCTGATGCTAAGACACAGACACACGTAAAAGTTTTGTGCAGAGTTTTTGATAACTTTCAGTCATGAAGGTCTTAAGATCATACAGAGAGAATTTCAACTGGATTGGAATAATTGTCTGGGACATTTATAAAAGTATACTTTAGTAGTATACTACTAGGTCGTACTATTACGACTAGTGAATTATTATTATAGTTAAACTATAATAGTTATTATTATAGTTTCAGGTAGATTGGACAATGTACACCAAAGTTACAACAGTTTCCTGTTATGGCGAAATATCAGAATTTGACGCAGCATCATGGGAAAACCACAAAAGTTTTGCATGGACCTTTGATAACTTTTCATCACCAAGGGGCTAAACTTGGACACCCCATATTTGAAGTCAATCGGATTAATCCTGTGGGACGAGTTCGCAAAAGTACTAGGCCGGAAATTGGCAAAAAATCAGCATAAAATTCGAAATGAGTGACTTCCTGTTGGGTTTGGGGGTTGGGTCCAAGAGGTTTGTTTGTGCGTCTGGGTGGGTATGATACATAATTGTAGGTGAAACTGGCCATTGGGGCTACATGTTAGGGGGCACTGTAGAACCATTTTGCCGCACCTGATATGCCAGGCCAATATCAAGTTTCATGAGTTTCTGGTTATCAGCCAAACTAATTTATAGGTCTCTCTTTTGGCTAATTTGATATGTGCCATCCATGCTTTGTATTCACTTGTTGAAGATGGCACTTGTGAGGTTGAATGAACATTGCCAGCTGTAAATTTTTGCTTAATACATCCATGCTTTGTATTCACTTGTTGAAATGGACTGTGAAAAAAAAAAATTTGTTTAAAAAAAAAAAAAAAAAAAAAAAATTGGGAACAATAGTTTAAAGTAATTCAGTGAAGACATAGCTTCATTTTGCCAAGACCATCTATATTAATTGTTGATTTAGTATCTATAATGTTATTTAGGTTAATTCTTTCCAGTAGCCAATGTAAATTTCCAAAGATAAAAGCATGTCATGATCTGTCTTAAGTTATCAGCTTACATTAAATAGTAAAGCCTAAACTGTCCAGGGCAGCAAGCTGGCGTTAACATGTGGGCTAATGTTAGCTAAAGTATATGTTGTAACGTTAGTGCCTTTAATACTGGTACTGTCATTGTTAGTTTAACATTAACATTACACAATGCCATGCGGCCAGATGTTGTTCATTTAGCTGTTCAATTCCCTAATATTTGTGTCTCTTATATACTCTTATATTTACAATAAATAATATAATTTAATTCATATTCAGTACTTACTGTCTGTTCAGTTCGGAGTGTATCCTCATAAAGTAATATTTTGGTGGTACTTGTTAAATAATATTTTCCCTTTAAAGTATCCTGTATTTTTTGTATTAATCCAAATCACTGGGCGGTGCTGTTGTGAAAAACAAGGGTCCTAGATCTGCAGTCCTGAAACTGCTGTCTGCTAGCCTGCAAAAAGATACTATTGCATATAAGAGAATACAGCTGGACATGCTTTCTCAGGATGAGCCAATCAAACACAGGAGTCAACGGCATGTTGCAACGTCAAAAATGTGACTCATTTGGCAGAAAATAATAATTCCTTGCATTCCAAGAGAGTCCTTGCACTGTTCGGTGCTCAGGCGCTACTAAATTAATAAATAATTTAATTTACTGTGCTAGCACATTACTTCTATATAAATCTAGGTGCTATATACATCAACATTATTATTATTATTGTTATTACTATCATTATGATTATTATTATTATTATCAAACTGACCTAGTTTTAACTACTACTACTACTACAGTTAAATAGCTCAGTCAAGTGGTTCCCAACCTAAGGGTCAGGCCTCAAAAGATCACCAGATAAATCTGAGGGGTCATCAGATGATTAATGGGAGAAGAAAAAGGCAGAAATTATGCTGCAGAACATAAACTTTACATCTGACCTCTACATCTGAGCTTGACTCACGGACTATATTTTAGTCCCAAAACACACTTAAGAAACAGCTGGAGGAGGATCAACTCTGTACTCAGGATGTCTGATAGGAGGGCTATGAAACCATGCTGGTTATGGTCGCTTAGCAGCCTCAGATGCAATCTGCCACTTCGCTCTTGAAAGTTGGCATTAAGAAACACCCAGCACCAACCTTGCGTTCCCTGAGTGATTAAAAATGCTGCATGTGTCACCGCCCTTAATCCTTTACAAATACAACATACTATAAACTTCAACCATGTTTTCATGTAAAATCTACAAAGTAACCACAGTTTTCAGAAAATTGTGAGTAAAAAGTAAAACATTTTCTCTAAAATATAGCAGAGAAGAAGTGTAAAGTAGCTGTAGAATCAAAAAATACTCCAACTGTCAGTTATTCTATGGCATTTGGCTTAAAGTAAGGTGCTAATTTGTTGCTAAGGTGTTTGTTTATTGGCACTCCTGTATATCGCTAACACGGTGTGTGGAATACTGCCAAACTGGAACAGGACACCCAGGGTCCACAGTCTAGGTCATGTCAGGACTTCGACCATTTTTAAAGGGACTGCATTTACTCTGCTACAGCAGGAAGTGTGTTTATTTTTGGACAATTAGAATAAAAACGGACACATTATATCAATAAGGAAAAACAGTGAAACAGCTTTACAATGTCAGCGCTGTGCTGTTTTACATTATGTGCAGTGTGCTTGGAGCTGCAGTGAAGGACTCTTTGGATTTATAGCGCTCCCAAGTGGTCGGCATGTGTAATTACATGTGAAACCCCAGCAGCATCCAGATTCAGAGCACTGTAAACCCCTTAGGGTTTAGCACTTTTTACACACTTTTCATTCTTAATTTTTTGATAATTTTGGCTTTGTTCATTCATATGGCATACATTTTGGCGATATTGTGTATTTTAGTTTGATCTTGGAATTTCCAGCTCAGCTCCTACAATAAGTCTATAACATGCTGTGGAAGCTAAATTGTTACAATGAGACTGTTAAGTGCAAAAATGCTCCATTGAAACTCATTCTAACTGTGATTTTCATCAAAGCATAAACACATGCATTGTATCATTTCTCTGTGTGTCATTCTGGGCTTTTGCCTTGGAATTTGTCATTTTGACTATTTTCCAGATGATGAAGTCATTTTTACCATATTTGGCATATGGAAAAAATACATGCTGTTTCTACTAGTTCATAATCAATATTGCTGCAAATCATTGACACATCCCAGGCTGTGATCATTGAAAAAAAGTCTACCTTTCATATAGTATATTAAAACTTTTTTGTATGTGTGTATTTTTTATTTTTATTTTCATTTTTTAATCTAAAAACATGATGGCATCATGACAAAAATCTGGCATTTAAAGGATTAAAATTCTGAAATTAAATCATATTTGATTAATTAGGACTGATGTTGTCCTAATCAAAAATAACTTAATGAAAGCAGAAAATAAATGTATGCAGATTGGTATAAGTGTGAGTATTTTACACTTTACAAAAAATAATAATGTATAAAAATCAATGTTGCTGCTAATTATTGACATATCCCAGGCTATGTTAATCAATTAATTATGATAATCAATTTGTGTAATTTTTCCATATAAAAACATAGTGACATTATGATAGAAACCTGGTATTTAAAGGGTTTAAATTCTGAAAATTAATGCATACTTTATATTTATGATTAGGCTGATGTTGTTAAAAAAAAAAAACAAAAAAAACAACAACTCAATGAAAGTAGAAAATATTATTAATGTATTACATTTTTTTAACCTGAGTTTGAAGAGTGCATTTTGTGCGCAGAGCAAAACAAGTGTGTGTTGTCCTAATGGAGGCCCTTTCTCTCCCTCAAACTTGGACCAAAATCTGACTGAACAATAAAAATAGGCAGTGCTGACTGATTACATTTCAATATTATGTTACTGCACTGCATATTTCTCTCTGATGTTTTCAGAAACATGTTTTATACGCCATACTTATCCTACACAGTGAAAATGGAGGATGAAAAATGAAGATCAAACAGTAAAACTAATCATCAGTGATCAAAATAAAAACCAAGACTCTGTTACTGAGCTGCAGCTGAGCTCTCCTCAAATGTTTTTAGAAAAATTTATGGTTTACTGTCTAACTAGAATACGAGATCTGGCTGGCTGCCATTGTTTCACATGGACCAGTCATTATGTCACCCTAGAGTAGGAGCATTTATTGGTCTGGTATTGTCTAGTGAATTTTGGTAGTTGTAGGTTTTCTACCAAAAGTGTCTTTTTCTGTTTTCTCTGCTCATGTAGCACCAATTTCAAAAGTATCTTTCCACTGCAGAGATGGCCTAGTTTTATGTGAGGTCTCTCTTTGTATCAGTGACATATTTCTTTGAACCTCAGTTTCATCAACATCTGCATTTGAGTTCTCTGTAGAGAGACGGCAGCCTTGTCGCCAAAATGACACAGATGAACTGTGAGGAATTCCTACCTTAGAGAAAGTGTTCATCTGCTCTTTGTTCCAGAGGATCTGCAGCATACTGGCACATATCGGACAACAGGCCCCTGGGAAGAGGTCAGAGGTCATGGATTACTAAAATACAACCTCCAGAAAGTAATGCTGTATACATGTCGTAAGGAAAGATCGTCAAGCAGGGTTCCTGCTGTAATGAAAAACCTGGAAAGTCATGGAATTTGCAAAAAGCAAGTTCCAGGCCTAAAAAAGTTTTGGAAGACTAAATGTATCCTGAAAGCTTTGAAAAAATCCAAGGATTTTTTTTACTCAAACCTGTATAATAACATATGATATGTTCGAGGATGGTTGGAAATTTGAACATCTAATGATCATTTGTTTTTGTAGTTTCTGACTGTGATAAAAGACATACATATAATTTTTTTTTAAAAGAAAAAAGTCTTTTCTTTAACAAAAATCCCCAAAGTGTTTATAAAAAAAAAAAACAATTTTTTTTTTCTTTAAAAATCATTTAAAAAATATATCACCTACATTTTTCATTAAAAAATCAGCAGTGATGGGTGCTTGCTGGTAGCTCAGCCTTTGGATAGTACAGCTGCATGCACCCCCCCCCCCCCCCCCCATGTACTTAAAGGCAATATTCTGTCCTGTCCGGCAGCAGCCTTTGGTTTGCTCCCAGATCATGGCCCTTTGCTGCATGTCACCTCCCCCCCCCCCCCCCCATGTGACATGCCTCTTCCCTTTTTGCACCACCCATGCCCTCTCATAAATAACAAACAGTGTCTGAGGTATTTAAATATTCAGTTCTCATCCTGTTCTAAATTAATTAATTTTTAAACAATATGTTAAAATTATCTATGACGTTGATATAAAGTAAAAAAGCTGAACCATGAAAATCAGGATTTGGCTGAACAATTTGTTTAGAATTACACAGTCTTAAAATGGTGATGTTGTGTAACTCACCTGGTGGAGTGACAGGCTGGCAGCCTGGAGCAGACAGAGGTGGACAGGGTATGACACTGCACGCAGACTCTGGGGCCACATCAGACACGGCCCCCACAGCGTGGCATGAGCCCTCGTAGTCCACAGCCACGCGGTCCGAGAAGGCATCACACACTGTGGCGTAGGTCTCGCCGTTATGGCCACAAACTTGCTGAGGCTTCCTACAGGCGTCCTGACAACAGAGCACACCAGGTAGCTCTATAAACTGCACATTTACACACATAATTATTTCCATTCTGATATATCCAAATAAGCATGGAAACTATTTTACATCTTCTCCAGTTACCTTCACAACACAAAAGCACCATGGTAACATTTCTAGCCTGAAATGATGGATGAAAACTCTAATAAATATGTGCAGAGCAAGGGTTCATCTTCTGAGGAGCATGAATTTCAAAAGTAAATTTTTTCATCAATCTCTTCATTACATTTGGATAGCTCTTGGAGTTTTGTCCTGATGGTGACACTGAGGGAAGATTTAAATGGTGATGAAGAACATCGGGAGTCATCCTCTGGGAACCAGGTTCAACTCACTTTACTTCTATGGGGTACACCACAGTCTGTGAAAACAGCTGTATAACCCTTTAACAAACACATTAACAAAAATTATACAACATTATAGACAATAGAATATGTTAACAAAATGCATCAATTTATGAGAAAAAAAATTCCCAGTACAATGCACTGCACAAAACTGCAAAAGTCAGTGTAATCTAATAGAAATCTGAAAATAAAAATAACTTCACACAACAAACATATAAAAATAAATAAACAAAAATAAAGAGATACAAATAAAAATGAATCTAGTTAAAAATAAAAATCTGTATAAAATATATGGTTAAAAACAAATTGTCAGTGTTATAAAAATATAAGAAAATTATAATTATAAAAATAAAAGTCATTTCATAAAATAAATAAATAATAGTAAGAATAAATACAGATAATAATGAATCTAGTTGCAGAATGTGTTTAAAATAATACAATAAACATATAAAAATAATAGAATTGCAGTATATACTAAAATACTAAAATGCATTGTATAAAAACATCTGTATGAAATAAATTGGGTTTTGCAAATTTTTTAGAAAACCAAATTGATTTTAAAAATGTCAGCCTTGCTGTTACAATGCCTGTGAAAGGGATAATGTGCGACTAAATAATCTAAATTCAAAGTTTACTTACTAGCTTTTTCTGCGCTTTCAGTCACATCTCAAATGGAAAAGTCATGAAAATTTGTTAGTAAAAACATGTGTGAACTCAAGTGAGATGAACCTCGTCTAAAGTTAACTGCCAAAATACTCACTCTGTTAGAATTACCAGAATGACCTGTGTGTGGAACGTCTGTCACAAGAAAATCAGTTTAGAGCCATTCACTGATGAAGACCATGAGATGCTACTAAAAGCTCTGACAAGCGAAGTGAACTTTGAAGCTGAGACTATTTTGTCCTCCATGCTGATCCCAAGGTCAAGAAAAAAAACTGATGAATTCATCTTTTTTTCCTGCATATACAATCATTCTAAATTTGATACTAACAATAAGTTCCTAAAGTTTTGAAAGTGAAATTCCTTCCAGTTCTAGCTTAATATACGGCTTCAGTTGCCCAATAGTCCTGGCTCTCCATTTCATATTTTGTGCTTCCTAATGTGCCGCACATGTCCAGTGGGATCAGGTCTGGACTGCAGGCAGGTCAGTGTAAAAAACCTACACTGTAATACTATGAAGCCACGCTGTTGGAGCATGTGCAGAAAGTGGCTTGGCATTGTTTTACTGAAACAAACAGGGACGTCCCTAAAATCCTCACACTTGTGCATTAAGAAAGGTACTTAAACTGCTGGACTATTTGCTCAGTTTTACACTGAGTGGTGAACCTCAGGTCATCCTTGCTTAAGAACGACTGAGCCTTTTGAGAATGCCTTTTTCATACCCAATAATGATACCAGTTAACCTGTCGACCCATGGAATTAAGTCTGGGTGATCTGGCTTTAAAAAAAGCATCATGATTTCTTAAGGCTATATCATGATACACAATATATATCTCTATATATTTAAATGTCCTTTAAACTAATGTTAACGATGAAAATACACAATTATTGAATGAACTGCAGTTACAATAACGTTAAAGTAGCAACTGTCATATATTTAACTACTGGTATAATAACATTTAATAAAAAACGGTTATAAGGAAGATAATTGGAGTGCATTTAAAATGAAAATTGAAAAAGGTATTGTTATAACTATAACTATAAATAAAAGCAGAACCCATGGTGCTTTTATTTTTGAAGGACCTGGCTTGTCTCAGGCAGGAAGTATAAATGTTTTTGCGGTGGACTTGAAGCTTCCGGTCAACAGTTGGACGTTATTGTTAGATACTGTTAAACAGATATTATGCCGTCTTTAACCGTGAGGATTCATTCACTTTGAGCAGGCAACAGACTAACAGCTCTCCAGTTCATATATTAGTGATGTTTCCAAGTCGCACTGGTCCCAAAATGTGACTAAATAGTCACAATTGGAGCTCTGCAAATAAAAACACACACCTCACCTGCTCACACAACTGTCACTACCTCTCATTAAATTAAACTGTTACTGCAGTGCCTTCAAACGTAATGATTTATTCTCTGTAAGCTGGAAACAAACAGCTCTACAGCTCAGATATTGATAGTATTTGCAAATTGCAGTCGTGCTCTGTGGTTGCAAAATGTGACTAAATAGTCACAGTCTGGAGTTCTGCAAAAGTCCTGCTCTGTGTGTGTGTGAGAGAGAGCCCAAACTCAAGTAGCTTACAAAAATGATGTGACAGTTGCTACTTGATGTTGGCGATGTAGTCATTTATAGTCTTTTTGCACGTCGAATAAGCCCCAATACCTCGAGTATACTCGATATATCACCCACCCCGTATGCTGAATGTTCACAACAGATGTTTTTCTGAGCATTTAACAACTTTCCCAGTCTTTGGTGTTCCTGTCCCAACAGTTTGGGAACTTCTTGCAGTGATCAAATTCAGAGTGAGTGTATATTTACAAAAAACTTTAACAGTGTCAAAGTAAAATATCCTGTCTTTTTACTGTATATAGGTCAAAACAGATTTGCAAGTTATTGCATACTGTTTTTTATTTTCTTTTTACACAGAATCCAATTTTTGGAACTGAGGTTGCATGTATGCCCACCCCATCCTATGTGCCAGGTGCAGGACAACAGATTCAATGTTTAGATTTATATCACCAAAACCAGACAAATGGGCAACATGACAAAAAGCGGGGCGCTGGTTTATACAGTGTAGACACCCAATAAGTTATATCATGTTGACATCATTAGATTTGTAATCCATGACTGGACTCTGAACATAATCAAGAAATAATCAGATTGCATCAAAACATTGTCTTTTTCAGTCAGATACATTTTGGGAGCAAAAAGCAAGCCAGTACTCCACTCAGCAAAACCTCAACTGGCTAAATGACCATCATCTTTCCTCTGCAGAGCAAGAATTCACCTACTAATATGATTTATAACTTTTTCCTTTTAACGGCACCATCAGGTTATGCATTCGCTGTCCTTCTGTCTTTGCTCTGTCCTCTACATCGCACTTAACAACACTTAAAGCTGCTCATGATTTTGCTTCCAGGTCTGTACTGCATAGATGTATATAAAAAAAAGAGAAAAAAAGATAACACAAAGCAACAGGAAGGTCAGCGCTGAGTTTATCTCAGGCAGCTGCCTCCTGCTATAACCTACTTGACAGTGGCCCATGTAGGCCAGGGTTTTCCCAGCCTGCTGCATCTGGCACAGACTGGCGTGGACCATTCCGTCAGTGTCACACACCGGCTCCACGCTGTTCTTATCGCAGGCTCCGGGCCGGCCGACGCACTCGTACTGCGGGCAATCTGACGAGTCACTCAGACACACGCGATACTTTGGGATGCACCTGGAAACACACACAATGTTTCTTTATAGATTCATCTGTACAATGCAACCTTTTTTCCATACATCAGCAGTACAGGTGAAAAGCCACAGACTACTAATTATATCTATGTGTATTAAAGGGTAACTTTAATATTATTCAACCACGGCCCGATTTTTCCCATGATTGTGTATGTAAGTGAGTAATTAGAACAACAGTTTCTAAACTGGTCCAGTATTGAGTAAGAGTGCTGCAGCTGGCAGCCACCAAACAGGCTTCTAATGTAAGCAGTTGGGGCATTTGTGCACTTTTTATTTATATCCACTGCGGTGTTTGTTTTTGCCACTAACAGACTCAGATTGTTATAAGTGTCTGATAACTTCCAGATCCCTACAGAAATATAACTTTTATTTAAAGACACAGATCCTTTCTTTTCAACAAGAAACACCTTAAAAGAACGCTATCTCCATACCCACCAAACTTCATTTAAATAAATAGTAACTTTAGCTTGTATTGAGGAAGCATTTTTTTTCCACATCTAGCTGGATGAATCACGGGTTTATTTCAACAGAAGTTGGTGATTGTTAGAAGGGTGGAGACGCAAAACACGAAGACGACTTTTGTGAGTTTTATTTTGTTCCTGTTGACTTTGAATGAAGAGTGTTTCATGATGATTAAATAAGTATCTATTTAAATGGAGTCTGATGGGTTTGGCGATACTCATTTCAGGGCTGTTTTGGGTTAAAAATAAAGGATCTTACTCTTGAAAGTGTTGTTCCCACTAGTCACTACATGAACAGTTAAGTCAAGCTCTGGATATAGCTCAATAAGCCAATTTAACTGGACGACTGTATACAAGCACCAGGGGAATATTGATTTATTGATGGAGATAAGTGCAAATCTGCCACAGCAGGTGGAGATCTGCCCCCTTTTAGCTAGTTGCTATTGGACCTTCTTCTTGCTGACCTATTATGTCACATAACAGACATGTTAGCAAGCAGGAAACAGGTTGTGTGTCCCACTGTGACAACATGGATAACTTTTTGGCATGGTTGATACCTTTGTCTTAGTTTTTTTTTTTTCCCTTCTTCTTCCTCTTTTGTTCTACGAAGCTATGCTGTTCAACTTCCGTGTCAAAACTCGGCGTGGGGACTTGGGTGCAGTCACAGAGAGACAGTTCAGGTCTGGTTGAGGCGTATATGTATAAAGAGTAAAAATAATTTCAGTCAGACTAACATGTTTACATGTATTTTAAAAGTCAGTTTTAAGTTGGACTGAAACAATAATTTGACGGCATGGTTGCTGCAAACTTGTCATTTTAAGAGAGTGGAAGTCAATATCTCCTCCCTGCTTCAAAAAATGACTTAATGACATGGTTTTTTGTCTTCATCTCGAGCAGATTCAGTACACTCTGTCAGACTCTCATGCCAAGTTTAATAAAATTTGGGGTCCTTAGAACATAGAACTCCATAGAACATATCAGGAAGGACTGATCACAGTCTGTGTCCTGCTCAGTTGTACTGTACTGTTTTTTGTATTCTCACCCTGGAACTTTGCTATCCTAGCTTGCATGGGGGCTGCCTTGATCCCCTTTGGTACTGGTCTCTTGGTCTTAATGTCTGACTCCCAATTTATGAATTGAAGCTACCCATTAAGCTCACAAATATACAAATCAACAACTCACATTCACACAGTGACAGAGATAAAAAAAAAAAACACACTCAGGAGGATATTTGGGGAAAAAAAGCTGCAATAAAAGCAAAGCAACAAGAGCAAACTGCTTCCTTCCAAACCCACAAAGACACCCTGCTCTATCACCATAGTAACCACCAAGGCTCCATACACACATACCACAACACATTAGTGTGTGTGCCTTAAGAAGCTTTATACAATAAAGCATTAATATAGCAGCAAACAGCTATTTGTAGTTTGAAGATAAAGTGAACTTATATAGCTCTCTCGTCTCTCAACTACTTAAAGAACATTTACCTTTTCTCCGTTTCTACACATTCACTCACGCACTCACACACATTCACACTCTGGTCGCTGAGGCTACTATACAAGGCACAGATATAGAAACGTAGATACCACATCCCCATGGATGTATTAAGAAAGTCTAGATACAGCCACGGAGGTGGGGTCCTGTTCATTCCTATGCATATGTTTAGCACTTTCCCAGCTAGAATGGACGTCTAAAATATTTAATCTTGCAGCTCTTTTAGACTTTCCAAAAGTTATCGAACTGGATGGTTTAAATCTAAATAGTGAAATAAGTCGTTCCGTGGAGGTTTTGACCTTGCAAAAAATTACCCACTGCTTTACAGACGTCTCTTCCCCAATGTAACTCTATGAGGAAAAGTCTTTCTGGGCCTGTGAGCATCACATGACGGACCCAAACAGTGTAATTCAACTTTTGGCCACTATGTAAAATCTGCATCAGAGCCTGCCGCACTTCCTGGGGGCTTGCGCGTTTTTGGATTGACATGCGTACGGGCGAGCGCCTTATTGAGGAGGTCAAAATCTAGTAAAATAGTAAACAAATGCATGTGTATTGAAATATGTAGATTGCACTACAAAATCAACTGTAACTTGTTTAATTCTGAACCGATTTTCATGAAATTTGTTGTGTTTTAAACATCGGAGAGTGAACATGGATTAATTTGGATTAATTTCAGGCAATCTAATCATCTAAAAATCAAGTTTAGCCCCTGGCCCATTTTTTCCTTTTCCTTTTTTTTTGGGTTTGAGAGTAAAATCCAAAGTAGGAAAAACAAATAACAGTTTGTTGGATTCCCAGTAGTAATGAATAACAAAATAAGGTTTTTTTGTTAAAACTTGCCTAATTTGGATTTCAAATTAAATATTAAAAGAACAAATGATAAAACAAGACAGATCAGAAAACCACATCTTACTAATTATATCTTAAAGAAGAAAAATGTACGCCTATATTTTAGTTTTTTGTGTTATTGTGTTTTTGTTTTTCATTTTTCCAATCATTATTTCTAAGAATATTCTTTTAACAGGCCTTAAGATCCTGTAACATTGCATTTTATTAGACATATTACAACTTACGTATGTGACAAATACGCAAATCCTTAAAGCCCTCAAAACAGTGAAAAAGCTTGAATTGCCGTTGGTGTTTGAATATCACTATACATGTTGATGAGGCTGAAAATATATTTTGTCTTTGTTTCTTTGGATTTGTAGTCCTCAGGGTGGAATTCTTCCAAAACAGCATTGTATATTTTGGGTGAGGGGTCGAAGCTGATGGCAGGAGGCATGGGGGCCGACAACGATCTGTGAATGAAATGTAACAAACCCCTCGCTGATACAGACCCCGGGGTCAGTTAACTCATCACAAGCACAGCCACCTGAAACAACAAGTGAGCGGAAGAAGTGTTGTAATGACTTTTTTATGACGGACTGTTCATTATTGGAGCGAGGGGAGGGGGCTGAGCTCAACACATCAAATTATTTTATAAGCACTAAGGAGATTCAAAGTTTTTATTTTGGCTCCAGGATGGACATACAACTTGGTTGGATTTTGTATTTATTTTAAATACCCACAGAAACCACTAGCATTTTTGAAAGGCATATGTTATTTCAAAATCACCCAAATTTGGCCATTCATCTTAGCCAGAGACTGTAAAAACAGAAATTACCTTTTGATTTTCAAATTCCCATGAGTCCTTGGACACATCATGTGCAAGGAATATTTTTGTCAGGAAAAATAACCACATCTAAGGTTCAAATACCAAAATTTAATTAAAATCACTTAATTCTACATGTTTTATTTAAACCAAAAATAAACCATTTGTACTAACCAGATCCTGTGGGGGAAAAAACTAGGGCTGTCAAGTGATTACATTTTCAAATTGTGATTAACCTTTGAATTTCACAGCATGTTTACAAGTCCATTATCTTGCATTTGAAAACAGTTTTATATTGACAGTATTGACAAGGTTGATCAATTCTCACCAGATTGTCCTGATTTGGAACTTTTTAGGACTTCCAGTTTAGTTGCTTTCTCTGATTCATACACATCGTGTATACGTGTAACTATTTTTCCCCATGATAGTAAGACAAACGGCTGGTCACAACATTCTGACCTGAGGACGCCGCTTAGACCCGAGTCTTCCAACATGTGCACTGGTCTGCCGGCAGTTTTCACCCATTTAGCAGCACTGCAGTCATCTTCTATGATATAGTTTCATCCACAGGTCTGTGGGGATTCTTTGGCGATGTGGCTGCCCGCTGACATCAGCGTGACATCAGTTTATTTGCTAATGTGCGTGCTGGGATGTGTATGTATGATATGTCAGCTTGTTAACCCTTTGAAATCGGAGTAAAATGGTTTGATTTCTTTCAAAAAAAGGAATGATGGAAATGAGCAACTGAATAATATGACTCAAAAATGACCAAAATGACTTAAAAGTAAGGCCAACAAGAAAATTATCAGAAAATTTGCACAAAACAGAAATTAAAAAAACATAAAAAAACAAAGTAACAAAAAAAGCATTAGACAATTTTAATTATATAGTTTAATAATAATGAAAACTGTTTTTAATTTTCCCCTGTTTTTGATAATTATCCTCTCTTTTCCTCTTGCTCTCTCTCTCTCAGCTGCTGAAGTGCAAACAAAGCTTGTGTGATGATGTGGTCTGTAAGGAGGATTTGCATTTTACTTAAGAAATGAGCAGTTTGTCTTGGTGATAACTCTCAGTCCCTCTCCGCTGTTTGCTCTTTACCTTAGCTCCAATACCTTCATGTGGTTTGAATATTAAAAAAAAAGGTTATTTATAGTGGGGAGAAGATCACGCATTTTACCTCAGTTACTCAGGGAGGCTGAAGGAAATCTGTAGCTGTGGGAAGAGTCATGATAAGGAAACAAACATAAAAACAAAGTCACGCCCACCTCTCTCCTCTGATAAATTAAGAACAGTCCCTTACTGTTGCTGAGTTGGTGCTCCGTGTCAGCAGCAGCTGAACCTACCTCTGGTTTCTCTGGCAGGGCTTGCTGATGCAGGGGTTGGACAGGCGGCAGCGGCCGAAGACAAATTGATGGTCCTTGAAACCCATACAGCGAGCCACACAGGCGCTGGGGTAGGTTCGCCCGTTAGACGCACACACAGGGACAAAGCGGTCTGGACAGCTACAGGGGAGGCCTGGAGGAGGACAGTGGGGGATAACAGCTATAGTATGAAGCAGGAAAGTATTAAAGGCATGTATTGTGATGGAATGAAGACATCTGACTACATTCATCTAAAATCCTCTGAAAATTAGAGAGGAAGCAGCAACAAATCAGCCGAAATGAATTAATAGTACACACAGGACCAGTGGTGGAATGGAACTTAGTACATTTACTAGAGAACTGTATTTAAGTACAAGTTCCAGATACTTTTCTTCACTTTTCTTTACTTCACACTTTCTAATTTTACACCATTACATTTCAGACGGAAATATTGTACTTTTTACTTCACGACATTTATCTGAAAGCTTTAGTTACTTTGCAAATCAAGGTTTTTGCATTAAAAAAAAAAGTGTACAAAACATGATGTCATTTACACTGTGTGCTTTGGCAACTATTTTAATCTACATTTAAGTTATTTTCTTTTTTTTAAGAGTTTGAATTTTTTTGGTTGTTTTCTTTATTTTTATGAATTAGGTACTTTGGTTTTGTATTTTAGTACATATAAGTCATTTTATTTTTTTAAATAGCTTTGAGGGTTTTTTTATTGTTTCTGGCTTAGGTAATTTGGCAATTATTTTAATAAACACTTAAGTCATTTTCTTGGACAAAAACAACAATTTTTTTTTCTCCCCTTTTTTTTTGATTTTCCAGAGTTGGGTACTTATTATTTGGCTTTGGCTTTACTTTATTAGGGGTATTAGTACTTTTACATGGACATTTAGAAAAAGGTGAATTAACACAAGATTATCAAGTGCTGTGTATGTAATGTGAACATTAATGACACTCGGTTGTCTTTTATGTTGCTGTCTGAAGTAATCAGTATGATTTAAGATTAATGTTGATGATTCAGTGTTTCAGTGAATAAAGCTGCTGAATGATTCAATGCTGCTGAATGCTATAGGTGAGAGAGAGCGGCTCTGTTCAAGCAGAGTTTGTTTCATCACTGCACACTCACATGGACACTGTGTGTGTGGACAATAAAATGGGGCATTTGACAAACAAACACACACAGAGACAGACCGGTAAATTGTCTGCGCTCCTCGTTGGAACTGTCGATGCCGAGACATTCTCTGGTTGAGCAGATGGTGTCACCGGCGAAGCAGGAGCAGGTGTGGCAGTCGACCCTGAAGGACGTCCCGTGGCCTGGTGGTATCAACAGCAAAACAACACAGAGACAACACACAAGAACACATCAACAAAATGTTACAGTATGCTGAGGATCTAATAGCTTAAATTACAAAATACATTGTTGGTGTGCTTTTCTCTTAATGTAAAAATAAATGTCTTGTTGCTGGAGCTTTTTCGCCTGTGTTGGACAACAGTGATCTTTTGTACGTGCATGCCTCTGCTCAGTGTCTCCACATGGTAGATACAGCTCACCATGTGTCCTTGAGGTCCATTGTAAATTGGACAGCTGTGACTCACCACTGTGAGTTGTGCTTGCAGGTAGGATGTCCCTCTCTGGTGACCCGCAGGCTCTTACTCTGGTACACCTTTATATATAAGGCAATTCTTGGTCTGCTCCCACAATACCTCTGTGTTTTCATTACACAGAAAAGTGCTGGACAGTTCTCACTGCATTCTCAGAAACTCTTCATGCTCTCCGTCCTGAACTCTTGTACAGAGATTGGGAAAGGGGCTTCTGGGTGTTCTGTACCCTCAGCCTCAAATTTGTTGCAAAATAACATGAAACTCAAGGAGCTGGTGTCTCTAAATGTTTTTAAATCTAAACTGAGAGACTTGGAGGCAGATATTATAGGTTGTAGATGTTGTAAGTCTGCCTGCCTGCACAACTGATTCTGTGAAAGCTCTCTTTTGACCCATAGAAAGTTCTCTTTTAATGCAAATTTTAGTGTTTATAAACTGTATTTTGCCACCCTTTGTGTCTCTGTCTGCAACTTTGTGTTTTCACAGCTGACTGTCTCTGTTAAGTCTCCCTATAAAAGAGATTCTTAGTTTAAGCATTTCATTAAGAGGAGTAAATTTGCAGAGGTTGCCAGCAAATATACAGGTGCATCTTAAAAAAAATTAGAATATTGTGAGGAAGTTCAAGAATTTCCATTAGTTATTTAAGAGTGAGTGACATTTTAATATAATCTAGACTCATTACATAAGCCAAAATGTTAAAGCATTTTTCTGTTTTAATTTTAATAAAATGGCTTACAGCTAGAAAAATGTAAAAAAAAACAAAACAAAACAAAAAAACAACTCAAACATAATCTTCAAAATTAAAACAAAAACAAGGCTAGAAATATTTTGAGTTACGTGTAATGAATGTACAATATATGAAAGTTTACCTTTTTGAATGAAATTATGAAGAAATTTGACCTTTTTCACAGCATTCTAATTTTTTGAGATGCACCTGCACACAAACATCAAAACTGTTGATAAATATACAAATGCAGCATGAATATGGTTAGTGCATACAAATAACTAGTACAGATGCCACTCTTTTGTAAATTACCAAAAAATAAAAAAAATACAATAAATAAATAGAAAAATATTATTCAAATAATTATTTAAACAAGGAAAAAAAAAGACATTCTTAATCGCAATAGGACCAACTTGGTTAAATAAAGATTAGATTAAAAATAAATAAATTAAAAAGAAAACAAACAAAAAAACATGCTCCCTACACTTGTTGTCATTTTGCACTGATTGGCTTGATTGATAGTGCTAGAGATGGTTATGAGGGTCCAGTGTTGTGTGATGGGGTGCAGCCTTGGGGGTAGTGCTGAAGTTAGTTTGTGTTCAGAGGAGTGACTCATTTCCTGAGTGATAGAGTTGGATATTAGTATGAATATGACACATCTACTAGTTCCTTCATGAGAGCAATGATTTATTAGAACTATTACTGCCCCGCTGGCTCTACTTCTTTTCTATTACATTAAAAATTCATCCATTTAAAATTCTGAATATGCCTCAGGAACATTTGCACTAACCTCGCATTTATTACTAATGTTCCAGCAGGGAAAGTTAACTTTTTCAAACTCTTACTTTTCATTTAGATGACTTCATAGGGTTTGTGTGTTTTAAATGAAAATGGGCAATAGCTAATTAAGAGGGAAACAAATAAATGCATAAAGCTAATGGAATGTTTAATGAATAAGGGCTGTGTCTCAAAAGCTCTACACACACACACACACACACACACACACACACACACACAACACTTTAATTGCTAGTGAACAATAGAGATGTTTAAATATTCAAAATAAATGAAAGTGCTACGTGCTCATGTACCTGTTGTTTTCATATCTGTGGATGTTCTATAATTCAGTTTTGTCAGAGTAGCTGCTGATAAACATTAAAGAGCTTTTGTCACGCTTATTGAAATTGAGGGGTTAAAGGCAACCAAAGCCCCACTCAGACAGAGAATCAACATTTTCCCCACAGCTTTCCATGTGTTTTCAGGTGTGTTTCCTCCTGCTTATAGTCTTCATGCTAAGCTAAGCTACATAAGTCCTGGCTGTTGTACTGAGCACACATAAAGATTAAGATTTATATCTATCCTGACAACATACTCTTGTATGCTTTTATCAGTCAGTTACAGTGTGCATCCATGTCTGTCCAGACTCACATAGCCATGACAAAAGACAATACTTCAAACACAAATGTTGCTGCAAAGAAGCTATAAATTCTAAAACACGGATGCTTCACACACATCTTCAACCTGACAGCACAGAAGATCTCCACAATCAGCACAGTTTCAAGATTAGTGTCAACAATTCAGTTTCTGACCAAATGTCTCCCCTTCTGTTCATGAGATATGATGTTGAGTAATGGCTAAAAAACATTATGGTATCACAGTGAAACTGACCTTTGAATTTAAAATGTCATCACTTCATCGTTTTATGAAGTAAGTGAGTCACAGTGACCTTGACCTTGGACCACCAAAATCAAATCAGATCATCCATGAATCCTAGTGAATGTTTGTGCCAGATGTAATGTGATTTCCTTGAGGCGTTCCAAAAAACTGTTGCTGAAATGGCATAACATACTGTGTTCACTGTTTAGAACTTTTTCCAGATTAGTCAGGATGCATAGCCTCTCAAAACCAACAAGAAAACTAAAATTACATTTGAAGGATTCTCTCAAGGCCTTCTTTAGAATTCACATTCATGAGAATGACATGCATGCATAGTCATGGTGACCTTGACCTTTGACCAAAATCTAATCAGTTTATTGTTGAGTCCAAGTTGCAGTTTGTACCAAATGTAAAGGAATTCCCTAAATGCCTTCTTGAGATATGTTGTCCACGAGAACGAGATGGAAGAGGTCAGAGTGAGCTTTGACCACCAAATTCTGATCAGTTCATTCTTGAGTCAAAGTGGGACTTTATGCTGAATTTAAGGACATACCCTCTAGGTGTTCTTAAAATATTGAAAACATAACGCCTCCGGCCACGGCTCTCGCAAGCAGGGAGACAATAAAAGGAAATGCCAGCAAGTAAATTAAACAAAATGTTGAACCACTGCTCCAAGGTGATTCTTAAGCCTTAAATTGAGCACTTGCAGTAAAATCATTTTCTATAGAGCCATGCCAACCAGTCATAACTTCTGACTGATAAGTAGCATCAAATGAGCAGCACTCAGTTCACTTCATCCAAAAATGAACAAATCCAACCTCTAACTGTGGAAGGAGCATCAGCTAGCTCATGTCAGTTCAGCCTGATATCTTTCAGCAATGTGATAACTGGTAGTTTGACAAAAGAATCGGAACAAAAGTTTCAAGGTTTCTTTATCAGTAACAAAGGGTGCATTTTTTGTGCAGATGGAAGATTCAGCATTCCGAAACAAGATATCACAGTGATTCTGACTGAAATGACATTTAAACAAAATGTATTTAAACTAGTATCATCGCAGTACCAGAAATGGTATCAAACTCTTTGGAAGGTCCTGATAAACTGCTTTTACAGTTACGTGCACACACACACACACACACACACACACACACACACACACACACACACACACACACACACACACACACACACCAAAGCCTAAACTGCCAAGTACATCATTTAGTGCTAGCTTTCCTGTAGCAGTAGCTACACCTGTACAGTGTACTGTATCTTTTTGTTCTACATCTACAGGCCACAAACAAATCGCTGGAGCGAAGAAGCTGCAATTTGCTATGCAAGGGAAGGGAACAGTCATAACAGTCATTGCCCTACGCTCCAGCTATGAGGAGAAGACATGACACCTCTTCTGAACATATAGGGATTCTTTCAACTCTGGCAGATACTGCTGAAAATACTGTCCCACCAACAACAACATTCAGGGAGCCTATCGAGCCCTGATCCAACCTAAGGAGCTGCTTGCTGTTGCTCTGAAAACAGGTTGGAGGTGCACAGAGCTTCACAAAATAGAGTCAGGGAGAGTGGTTTTCACACATGTGTGTGCAAGCCTGTGTGCTAACACACAGAGCAGCTGTTTTCTGCTGTTAACGTTCTGGTATGCCGCGACCGTGACGTCAACACAAGCACATGGTGAGACTGCACATGGTTATGTTTCGGCAACACAAGCGCATGGCAACCACAAGGGTAGATCGACAAACACACAAGCTGGCACAGATGATTAGGATTTGGCAACATGACATTAAGTATGACGTGTACATCAGACTCCTGCATGAAATCCATCCATCCACTGCCTCTCCTGTTTGCTCTACACAGACCTTCATGCTCCTTATGATACATCTCTACCGGCAGCATTTCAGAGTTGGGGGAGGAGATTTTCTTTCTTTTCTTTTCTTCCTTGGCAGCAGTTTGTGAGTCGCAAGGTAGATAATCAAATTGTTTATCCGTTCACAACTGTTGTGAGTGAATGCAAACCTTTAGACTGAGTAAACTGAACGGTTGAGTTTCGCTTTCAATGCTACTGATGTTCTGATGCCAGAGTACTCTCGGTGCTCCGACACTGCGGTGCAATCATTAACCAAACGGTATATATTTTTCAACATAATCTTAATGTACAGACCAGTTCCAAAAATGGAAAACACACCTCCTCCACCAAGCTGCACTTCCCTTGTTGTTTCTCAGTCTCTGCTACCACATGCTATGATGTCTTGATGGAATATGGTACAGAAAGCTTCACAGCACTTAAAGCAAAAATTTCTCAATGAGATGACGGTCAAGCAATCACTTTAAAAGATTGATCTAAGAGGATTAGATACAGACACAGCATTTATATTTCTTGGCTCCCTTTTAATCACGAACTCTCTCACCTGCTTCGAACAAGTGAACTGCTCTTAACTGCTTTTTGAAATTTAAACTTCCTGCGATGAAAAGATGCACTCTGGAGGATTCTGAAAAGGTAAGTGATGTCTTTATCCTTGCTGTTAGGCAACGGGAACATTTAATTTCCAGACTTTTGAAAGGAGTTTGGCTCCACACAACACAACAGCGTGTGTCCAATCAAACCAAACATCTGTCTTCAATAAGAGCAGACTGGCTCACCCCTCTTTAGAAGTGCAGGAGAAGACAAACACAAAAGCACAAAGCTAGAGGAGCAATAAACTCTGTGGGCTGCTGAAGGAGACAGGAGTGACGTGCGTTTGTCTTTGTAAACAGGGACAAAGATCTATCATTAAATGGAATGGCTAAATGAATGCTGACTAATTAGAAATGGTTAAAGCCGCTGTTTGATGACTTTGAGAGTTTTTGACTTTGGTGCCCCCCCTAGTGGCAGGATAGAAAATGATGGCAATGCATGATAAAATGAGTTGCAGTGCAATGTAAACGAAATGATGAATATGAAAAAAGACAAGTATAATCCAATACGTGATGAGTTCCTATGTGTGAGTACGGAAGAAACTGGCTATCGGCTTTCCTGCAGAATTATCTGTTCTGCAAGTCTGTAGTGCACCCCCTTTAAGGAATAAAACTGGGGCTGTTAAGGGATTTTTTTTAATTAGTCTAAAGAAATTGGATACATCACTTTTTTTGCTGTGAAAGTATTTAAAAAAAACTATTCATATTTATAAGCACAAATTCCACTCATTTATGAAGTTGTGCAGCTCCTGCATTGTCAACAACACAGTCCTGCAAATATTTCAAAATAAAATGCCTTTTTTCAACAACTGATGGGATTCTGTCAACAGAGATGATGTCAGAGGACTTTTATTTTGAAACAGAAGCAGGGATGTTTGAGTAAAACAGTCTTGTTTGTATTTCCTCATCTCTGTGACACATAGAGACTTTAAAACTGAATTAAAAGGTGGTTTAGAGTCAATGTAACTATCAAAACACCATTTTCACAACTGGCAGTTTATTTAGCAGCTTAGCAGGTTTTTTCTGTTGCAGCCACCACACTAGCCTTCATTATTTTCAATCCAAGGCCACGTAGGCATGTTATGGAGCCATAATGGAAACGCAAGCTCCTTATATGTGGAAACAGCCACGTACGAGGGATTCCTGGGAGGTGAGAGTCCACAATTTCACAGAGGAATTGTGGATTCAAAACTTCTGGATGATCCGCTCAACTTTTGAACTGACAAGCACATAGTCATAGCATCACGTGACCTAGAAAAGCCATAGCAGTTTTGCAAAATATGGCTTTTTTGAATCAATTTAAATACCACTTTATGTGAGCATAAAAACCTTTTTGAGTTAAATAGAAGTTTTTTCAAAAGTTTTTTCCATTGAACATATTTTATATTCCCAGTTTCAATTTGCGCCGTTTGAGGGTTAATGGAAACCTGCCACCTGTTGATACAACATCTTAAGCTAATGCATCTTCTCTTCTCAGTGCAACACTGACAATAATGAGTGTGTGAGAGTTCAGGGATGAACTGACTCCTGTCTTCTCACCAATCCACTTAGTAATCATTAACTATAATTCTGGGCATCGGCTAAAGACTTCACTATTAAAAAAGACTGCTGTTCAAAGGACATCAGTTTCTAGGTTGATTATGAATTTAGCATTCATGGCATCATGCTTTGTTCTCAACTGCATTGATGACACATTTTGAATTTGTCCCAAATTCTTGATTCGTATGTCTGACTGTATTTCGCTCCATAGCAATGGCCACTGAAGTTCATGGTTATTGTATTTAAAGTTGTGCACCAAATCAAGCCAACACAATCATAGTTGGAGAAACAAAAAGTGACGGCTGCAGCAAAAACATACAGGATTGTTATATGATCTGGGAGCCAAACGGGCAACATTTCAGAGAGGGGAAAAATCTACAACAGCATCACTAGTGGTGCTTATTCTGTATTCAGTAAAATTAAAATTACTTAAAATAAAAATGCTATTGAATTGTACTTATTATTTTTTATTCTTTGAAAGTCACCTGAAGGTGAAAAACGTGGGGGGAAGAGCCAAGACCACACTTTCTGTGGTTTCCTAATCCTCCTTATTTTTTGTCTAAAGATTGATTGGTATGGTAATATGTATATTTTGTAATTTTAACTGTAAGTTGTGTGTATATGTGTGTGTTTGTGTTTTAAAATAGAACTTTAAATAACTTCCTGTTTACATCCTTATTAAACAGGGAAAGAAAACAGAAAAGGGACTGTGACATTTGCTTTTGTTCAAGCAGTTGAAAACCTACAACTACCAGAATGCACTGCGCCTTAATAAACGCTCCTGCTGGGGGCTGACGTAATGCAATAAAGTTTTAGCTCAGTCCGAAAATAATGGTGGCCTGCTACTGACATTTGCTCATATTAAAGTTTAAACAGTAAACTAAAATAGGCTTCTCAAACAGAAATAGGCAATGTTTTATCTCAGTTTTTTCTTCATTTTTACAATACATGAAACAGTATGGCCCCCACTCTCTGTTTACAAATTCTCATATTACAGCCAAACTAAAATATGTTTCTATAAACATTTTAGCTGAGCATAAGGCAGTGCAGTAACATAATGTTGCTGTATTTTTACTGTTTGATCAGAGTTTGGTCTACGTTTGAGAGACAGAGAGAGGCGGGTCTCTCTCTTGATCTGCTTCAATACTCTTTGTTGTCTGCTGTGGTGGGCATAGAAAAGCAGAAGTACAATCTGTATCATCCAGCAGATTTTTTTTGCTGGGAGATGAGCAGGGAGATTTGGGCGTTGGCACCAAGTATCCCTTTAATGTGAACAAAGAAATGTGACGGGGCGGTGTTAATCTTTAATAAAACTATGTAGCATGCAGAGAACGGTGCCCTGCTGCTCTAACAGAGATGCTGTAAATTAATCATACTCATTTAAATGTAATTATCCTCTCCACAGGAAGTGATGAATTTAATGACTTCATCCATGAATATCGTCCAGGGACGTCATTTCGCCAGTGGTGGCATAACCTTTTCATCTGCTTTCCCCCTCACAACAACCAGGAGATTTAGCTAATGGATTAAATACTTCGGATTTGAACACTTTCATCTCAGCACTGTGTGCTGCTAGACAATAATAAGCGTGTACAGCAAATCAACTTAAGGCCTGCAGGCCAAATCTGGCCTCCAATATGGTCCTGGCTGGTCCACCAAACAATTTTGTAATTGACAATAAAAATAAAATGATACTCACTGAGAACTGGCTTTGTACTTTTGGGATATATAAAGTGCCAGAGTGGATAAAACAGCATCAACACAGAGCTTGTTGAGCAATAAAAGTGCCAGTGGAGGATCTTCCACACCCCTAACAGAGGTCCTAGCTAAGATCCTAATGTCTTGAAATCCAAGAAAGGTTTTAAAATCACAGAAATAAAATGTCCTGTAGCGTTGACTAGCTCACCTTGGCCCTTTGCTCCAACAAATGCTGTTAAGTCCTAGAAACGTCCTAAAATCCTAGAAAAATATCCAACAACCCTAGACATGTCTTACACTAGAAATGTCCTAAAAGCCTACAAACATCCTAAAATCTGAAAGATGTCCTAAAACCCTAGAAATGTCCTAAATCTTAGAAACATGTTGTTTAAATCCTAGAAATGTCCTAAAATTCTAGAAAGCCCTAAAATCATAGAAATGTGCTAAAATCCTGGAAATATGCTTACATCCAAGAAATATCCTGAAATCCTAGAAATGTCCTGAAATCCTAGAAGTATACTAAACTCCTAGAAATCTGAGAAACGTCCAAAAATAACAGACCTGTATGCAACTGGCCGCTGGCCCCCAGTCATTTTGCAGAAGTAACCCCAAAGCAAAGCAAATTGAGTATCCCTGCTGTAAAACATATGCAGACTTCTGTTGCAGTCTATCTGCATCAGTGGAAACTGTTTGGACTTTTAGATTGACATCGGGTTGCTCTTACTCTTCCTCTGTCCTCCCACGATGCACGGCTTGTTGGTGTCCACACAGGGCATCTCCACACAGTTCTCCAGACGCCCGCTGGGACCACAGCTGCACACCTCGTAGCACCCAGCAGGACCAGTGCGAGTGGGCACCTGGATACGGGCGTCCTGCTGCACCAGAAACTCTGAGGCCTCGCCCAGTTTACAGCCTGAAAACAATCAAACACACACACACACACATTCACACAGACTCATGAGCGCCATGCTTCAGAAACAGTGAAGCTGCTGAGGTGTAACAGTATGTGGTGGTACCTGGTACACAAAGGTATGGCTGACAGTTGAGTTCATCGAGGCAGCCCTTCCTGTTGACCTGACAGAGGTGGTTGCTGGGGCAGGGGTTGGGGTTGCATGGATGGATGACCTCCTCTACGATGTTGTTGCCGAGGGAGCTGGGGGCTGGAGGGAGTGTGTGAAGGGGCAGGGGGGTAGGTGAGGGGTGGATATGGAAACAACATTAAAAATGATTGTCAGGCAAATGACAGTATTTTATGTTGGTGACAATGCCGATATGTCAATTGAATGTCATTGTATTGAAGAGGTTCCAAAATAAAAGCCCATTCCAAAGAAAAAAAGCCCTTACGTAGTGTTTTGGGTGAAATCTAAGATAGTACAGCTGTAAGACAGAGCTGTCCCCCAGTAATGTTAGAAATATTTCAACTGATCAATTTATTTTTAAATCACCTTTAAATCATAACACCACTGTCAGGGCAATATAGTAGCTGGCATTACAGAATCAGACAGTAGACAGGAGGAGCTGATAATGTTGGTGTCTGAGTATCAGCACCACAGAAGCAGCAAGATATTACAGCACATATGTCACAGCTGAAAGGACAATCAGCACAACAACACATAACAGTTCATCTCCACACAGCTCATGCTCTACTGTCACATTTATTACTCAGCTGTACTTCATGGGTTTTGTTTTTTGAATTTGTTTGCTTGTTTGCAATTGATATCTATGATTTTGTCTTAAAAGAGTATATTATTTTTTATTGTAAAAAAACAAAAAAAGTCTTTAGATGTACACACACAACCACAACCCATACCAGCCCCTCTACTGGATTATTTCTCTCTCATTTATTTTTGTTTTTCACTGTTAATTGATACACATTGTTTGAATCAGAATCAGAAATACTTTATTGTTTCCCGGGGGAAATTGTGGTTTGTTTCAGTCGCTCTGATGCCAGCATAGAAAATTATAGCAAATAATAAGTGCAAGCACAACTATATAGAAATGTAAAAGAGAAACACAGTAAAAGCAGTATGTGAATATATAAAAAATAACAGGATATACAATACGCTGAGTATTTAAAGTGTGTAAAAATATAAATGTAAAGAAATACAGGTATAGACAATTAGCACTAGTATGTTAATATCTAAGTTATAATATGGATGATGTGCTGAGTGTCTGAAGTGTGTTAAATATAAAACTTAAGCTAAAATGCAATGTATTAAACTTGTACGTAAGTTAAAAACATAAAAATATAAATATGTGTGCAATGTTACAGAGAACAAGATGCATACCTGAGTACAAATACCAATAAGAATATATACAATATATACAGTATGTGTCACATGTTAAATATTGCCTATATGCAAGAGCTGGAAGAATATTGCACATAAGAATAACTGCACAGAGAATTGCTGTGGTTGAAATATTGCACCAAATATTGCAGTTCAGACAGTGATATAAAGAATTATTGCACCTTAAAAACACCATTGCATATTTAAAGAATAATGATTATATTTCTATTGTTAAAAAAACATTTGTCCTTGGAGCTTATGTGCTAATAAAGCACTTTGAACTGAACTGCTGCTGTTTCTGCTAAATGTATAAATAGCCAAGTCTTTTGTAAAATTTAAGTCAAATCAGCTTGATGAGAAGATAATGTTGTCAGTGTCTGTCAGTTTCTGTCCTCTCCTGCCCCCTGGTGGCCACAAACACATTTACTTGCAGATTTGGCAGAGAGAGCCTTTAAAGGACTGAAGCCAGTATGATTTTCAGAATCTTATTTGGAGGTTTTAAAATGTTTCTTTCCTTTAACAGCACTACATCTGATTGCTATTTTCATTTCTAACTGAGCCAACATTTCAGTGCTGACTCACTGAGGTATCTGTGGAGAGGGATGCAGCGTTCAGGGTCATCAATGGGTGACAGCAGCTCACAGATCCTTTCTGGAGTTTGTCCTTCATGGAAGCGTTTCCTGTCTCCACACTGGGTAAGGATGTCCACACAGTCTGACCTGAGGACAGATAAGAGACAAACACTCTGACACCACTTGAGACAAATATATAAGACGCAATCAGCAGAAAGTGGTTGTGTGTAACTTGGATTTTGCAGATACAGGCGGACCGTCAGCTGGACTGAGAGCAGAGTGAGAGACTCTGCCAACACACACAGCCTGGAGCTGGGTGTGTGATGCTGTAATGTCATTCAAGACAAGTGGGGCTTTAAAACCTGAGAGGAGGCTTGGATCTGACAAATGGCTGAACAAAATGTATAGCCTGAGGGGTGCGCACACACACACACACACACACACACACACACACACACACACAGTGCAGACATGACACAGCAGATCCTGAGAGCAGGGCAGGGCCTCTCCCTGTCCATCAGATGTCAGACTCATGTATTCTGCTCTCATCACTCGGTGGTGACTGCTCCACAGAGGAGGAAGATAATCAGTGAGGAGAAGCAGAATTCACCTCGTGTTTTTGTGAGGAAAAAAAAAAGGTTGTGCCAAGACAAATGTCAACCACAAAAGTTACATGGAAGACAAATGATTACCAGTTATTATCATGAAGTGAGTATACGTCCATAAAATCCGTCTTAAACGTTGACAGTTGTCTTGATGCTAGTTTTAATCTAGATTTTAGAAAACTGTTCTACCAGTACATCCAACAACAATAATAATAATAATAACGTTTTATAATTTCCTGAAACTGTCACTATATCCTGTAGTATCTGTAGTCAAACTGTTCAGTTGTAAAATGAGAGACTTTACTCCGGCTGATGGGAAGCGCTTGGTTTGGTTAGGCTTGTGTTGCCCTTTTGAATTCACTTATTTAAAAAAAAAAAAAAAAAGATATAGGCTAACTTTAATTTTCCTCCCCATTATTGCTTCTGGTCATTCACCCTGGTAGTGTTTAATATGGGCAGTAAGTGGTCACAGGATGGTAGTGGACATACTTGCATATGACGCTCCCTCTGGACTTGCTGTGGCAGGGTTTGATCTGCAGCGAGCAGGCCACAGCCTTCCACATGTCCGGCAGGCACTTCCTGATGTCCAGCACAGGGATGTTCATGAACGGCATCTTGATTGTCCCGTTGGACCACAGCTTAATGTCGTTCATGGCGCCCTGGTCTGACTGGACGTTACAGCTGCGGAACAGCTCTGTCGGCCTGAGGAGGGACAGACAGAGGTGATTTCACAAGAACCCAAAGTGAAATAATGCTGAAAAATTAGGTAGTTTTTGATATTAAAGTGTTTAACAATGCAGGGGGCTAAATAAAAGTGCTTAGAGGGAGTCTCTGTGGATAATGTGAGGGTTGTTTTCCTCTCCCACTGCACCAGGAAGTGTGTTTGATGTCTGATTGGTGGGTTTGGTCTCAAGTGAGTCAGCTAATTGGTGGTTTAAAGGGAGAAGGTTCCAGTTCTGGGTGTGGTTCCATCATTCCATTTGCTCCTGATGAGTGGATGCTTTGTTTATCTTTAACGGACGTGTGTGTGTGTGTGTGTGTGTGTGTGTGTGTGTGTGTGTGTAACCCTGCATTCTTAACTTGGTCACCAGTGGTTTTCCTCTGAAACCTAAACTAAATGTGGCAATCAGATGATTGTTATTGCAAGCAGCTGAGCTGAATCTCTGTCCTCCTGAGCTCAGGAGGTCAGTTTTCATTAACCCTAATATTTTTTTGGCTTTTCTAGGTCACATGATGCTATGGCTATGTGCTAGTCGGTAGGAACAGGCTCCCTTGGGCATGATGCAGCAGGCGCTACAAGAGCTGTTATTGCATTGAATAACTAACATGCCTACGTGGCCTTGGGTTGGAAATAATGACGGCTAGTGTGGTAACTGTAATAGAAATAAAGCTGCTTATGTTTTGAACATCCATCACCATGCTTCTTGGAATGCTATCACCAGAGGACAAGTCACAGAACATCACTCACTGGAAACGTAGTCGTCTCCCAATTTCATTTTATCGACATTTTGAAAATATTCCTTAAGTTTCGCACAAATCTGTAATGGAAACCCGCATACTGGTGGAGAGTGTCAGTCCCAGCAGTTTAATCACGGCTGCTGCAGCACACACAATCAGGACTCATCTTCTTTAAAAATAACTACAGAGAACAAAGGAGACATTTTTCAGGTTGAGAAGAACAAACCCACTGATCACAACTTCACACTCCATTTTGTTGTGTTTTCCTTCCTTTTAATTCATTTCCAGCTCAGCACTCCAAACTTCTTTGCTAATAAATCACAACTAACATCACATCTGCTGTTAACGTAAAGCTATGACATTGTTGCAATGCCCTGCATTACTCTTTGGATGGAAAGAGTAAAGCCTTTATTGTGCAGGAACATTTGTTTTCACAGTTTACATCTGCAACCTGTTTCACTTTTCATCAGCTAAAATGTGCGTCATAGGTACACAACATCAAACTGCTGCGGCCTGTTGCCATGGTGCAGGTGTGTTTTAATCTCAGTAATGTTGGCTAGTCTCTACCATGCTTGGTCTGATTGTTCTCTTTCGCCACAAATGCTGCAGGCTTTCTGGTATGTTTTAAAATACTTATCTATATGTTTATTACTTTATTATATATATTATTATTATTATATATTGTGTTCTGTAATATTTGTTTAAATATAAAATTATTAGAATTCGAAATATAGTTTTATTCTTTTCAGAGTCATCCCTTCTTTTTTTTAGACCATTTTAAGGTTTATTTTTTGTTTGCTTTTTTTTTAAATCATTTGTACTCATTTCTTGCAACTAGTGGGACATTTCATGCCCAGACGGTCCTTGCCTTTTCCCCCATGTTTTTAAGATCAATTTGCTCTGGTCTCGAAGGGTCAAATAGCTTTTGAAAGACGCCTGAACGCAGCACAAGGAAACTGATGTCCATCAAGGTATTAAAGGGTTAAATCCCTGAGCTCAATAGGCTTATATTTGGGACAGACGTCTACAGGCTTTTATTTCCTTTAACACTAAGCTGTTGCTCAGCAAAGATGGAAATAAAATCTTACAAAATACAGTCTACAATCTCATCTCTTTCGTATTTGCTATGCTGGTATTATTGTCTTCTCTGGTGCTCATGGTTTCAGTAAAATGAACTGAATGACTGACTTGAAGAGAATCTTGCCAAGCTATTAATGTGTGTAGCATACCTATATCGACAAAAGTTTATATATTACTCATGGATCTCGCATGGCCCAATGTAGCGCCTGCCAGACGCATTGTGGCGAGCTTAGAGCAGCCAACGAGGTGCCTATCTATGCAGCAAAGGGCTGGAGGCAAAACCTGCAGCCGCTGTGTCAAGGACACTGCCTTTGTACATGGGACACCTGCACGACCCACTAACCTACTGGGTGCTCTTAACCAAGATGTAAGTTTTATTTTGTTTGTATTGATTTTTAATGAAGTGTGGTTAAAGAGGATAAAATTGCTGTTCAGTTAAATGTAGTCTGGTGAGTTTTGTGATGGTGATTTTTGGCTGTTTCTGGTTAAACAAAAAGGGATCTTACTTGCATAACAAAACAGTCTATTCTTTTTTTATGCTGTCAGACACTTATAATAACAATCTGAGCCAGTCAGGGCAAAAACAAGCACATTTAGAGGGAGGTATACCGACACTGAGAGTGGTTACATTGCAGCCTGTTTTACTGCTGTGGGCTGCAGCAGTTTCTTGCAACACAGGACCAGTTTAAAAATCTTGCCGTTCCCTTTCGTCACTTAGACATAATAACATGCAAAACAGTGTCCAGGTTCAAAAGAATACCAAACTTAGCCTTTAAACATTGAAAAATGAATGAATGAACTAAGTGAGTCTCTTTAGGCATCAGTGAGGTGTTTTGTGACTAAAAAGCACCCAGTTTTGGACACAATGCTGCTCATCAGGTTGGCAGGATGGATTTAGGAATTTGTTTCTAATTTAAGGTTCAGACACTTTTGTGTGTCTTCCACCTGCTGAGACACACAGAGACACACACAGTGAACCACTACCTCCAGACAAGTGTTTGTCTTCATGCTGCTCCTGGCTATACAGTGCAGTGTTTGAACCCCTCAGGGAGGCAGAGGGCTGTACAAGGCTCCCCTGGAGAGCCCATCAAAGAGCCGCACACACAGTTTGTCTGCCTGAACTTCAAATCCCACAATGCCACAGCATGAGCTCTGTGCAATCATGATCTGAAACCACAAACGTGTCCAAATATTGTCTTTGTGAGTAATAACAGAATGCTAAGGATATAATCCAAGTGCCATTTCAACAAAACTTTCAATCAAACTTTGACAGAATAATCTTTTCTTTTCTTTTCTTTTTGAAAAATGTAAAGGAATAAAGCTTTTATATCACAAGTTAAGCCCAAATTTCAAGTTGTCCAAAAGTAGCATTTTTTATTTCGCTCAAAGCACTGCTCTGCCTTTGTATACCCTCATAGAGACATCCGGTGCTGTAGCAGCCCGTCCCACAGTAGTAAATGTCTAAATATCTATTTTTGTCTTTCATTGTAAATCACTTTACTTTTAAGTTACTATTTATAGTTTTGCGAGCAGCATGTAACACCCACAATGCACTCTGCAAAGCTACTGGAAGGTTTTTTGTGCTCCTGCTGTCATTTGCATAGAAAGGGGACAATTTTGCACCAAATGCATTTATATTGCCTACTTAAATATGTGAAAGTAGCAAAGGAGCATTGAAATGCTGTTTGTGTAGCAGTGTAGTTAGGAGTGGATCTCACCATAAGAAGGTGACTTTTTTTTTAGTAAATGTTTAGGTTTAGTAAGTGTTTTAGGTTGTTTTCTTCTCCTCAAGTTTAAAAAATATTCAAATAAAAAAATATGTCCATCTAGGTGTCAAAGGGTTAACATATTCAGCAGCTGCAGGAATGTATTGGTAGAACTATAACTGAGTGTTTTCAACAAACTATAAAGTCATATTTTTAAATGATTTCTATTGAAATTAGATTTGATACCCTGATCTAATTATATTTCATGTGTAACAACAAACTCCTGTTCATCGCTGGTGTAAAAGCCAGCCGTGGTTTCTCAGAACGCTGCACAATATCAGATGACTGCAAGCTTTCGTGGTTGCTTCACTCACCAGGTGACCTGCAGACCGCTGCGTGGATATGTGAAGTATATTTGGGTTTGTTTTGATGTGTGTGTATAAGTGTGACTTCCCAGTGCAGCCTTTGAAGCCGTTCCATTTGGCCTTTGGCCCATCTGTAGACAGTGTGTAAAACATGCTGTGGTCCTGATAACTCCAGGGTCACTCCGGGTTCATTTATAACAATGTCTCTTGTTTTCCCTCTCAGCCTCTTTCTTTCCTTCAGCTGTTAAATGATGCATTTTCACACAGATGTTCAGAGGCGCGGTCTGATGATACGCTGATAAAAAATACGAAAGGCAACATTTTCTAAAGCAACTCTAGGTGTGCTTACTTTGTTGTATGACAGTTTTAAATGATTTAAAGTTTAACTTTTTAAAATCTAAGCAAATTGGCTTGACTTCCTTTGAGGGAAAGGTAATGGAGCAACTCAAGGTGAAATGACAAGAAATTAGTAGAAAGGTCAATTACCTGAAAATTAGCACAAAAAAGTAAAAAAAAAAAAACTTGAAAAAAGATTAAAAAAACAACAACTGATTATTGTTATTTGTAATTGTAAATATATGTTGACAACAATTATAAATATAATTTTTTTTATACATTTTTACCGAGCTTTTTTATTCTTTTTTTTTAAATATAATTTTCAAAATCTACACATTTCTTGCAATTTTCTGAAAATTTCTCGTCCAGTTGCTTGTTGCCTTTTTTTTCCCAAAGAAATCAAATGAACTGCTCACAAACGTTTAAATACTTGTAAACCATGTGTGAACACAGCACAAAAAAGTCAAGTCGATCCATGTTTCAAAGGGTTAATTTGTTGCACATGTAATATTTGTGTGGGGGATGCAGACTATTTGAAGTATTGAAATGAAAACACTGCAAGGACATGAGCAGCCAGATGAAGTGTGTTAAATAAGTGTACATCATCCGAAGTGAGTTTCAGTAATTTTGAGTTTGAGGGTCAAGTCCTACAGGCAGTGGAGTTAGGAATTCCCATCTAAGTAATGAGAGACTAGTTGAACTAAATTTTAAAGCAAAGCGCTGTAAAGCTTGTATATTGCACCATGAAAACCTCCCATGAGTTGAGCCCCGCTGAGTGTGGTGCAGTCTGACCTGTTGTTGAAGTTGGTGCAGTAGGTGAGGTCCTTGCAGCCCAGCTGACAGGGCTCTCTGACATCAGCCAGGCAGTTGATGAGCTCCGTCTCCACCGGGTTGTACTCACAGAGCTGGTCAAAGTCCTGCCAAGTCTGGCTGCCCAGTTAGTGCTGATCTCCTGACACATGTCCCTTTCAGAGCACAGCACAAACGCTGGGTTAGAATAAACACATTTCACCTCAACCTGTACTCTGCTTCACAACAAGAAATAGCTCAGTACCCCCGAGCAGCATGCCGTACCTGCAGAGGGACGTGTTGGCCTTGGAGCAGCAGTGCAGCTTGGCACAGTCCATCTTGGCGGGGTGGGGGGTCTCCTCTTCAGGTGGGGAGGGAGGGTGGGCGCTGCCTAGAAAGCACTGCCACATGGGCTCCTGAGGGAGAGGCTGGGAGCCGCACTCCTCGATCAGACCCTCCATGATCTCGTGCTCCGTGCTCATGGTGCGGAGGATCCGCCGACATGCCACCTGGCAGTGCGTGGCCTCTGCTCGGTCACAGCAGTACAGACCTGGATGGGAGAGACAAATGGATTGACAAGTGCTGGAAAATGTAAATTATTATGTAAATATGACTGCAGAAAATGACATGTGGTGCCATAGACATGCAACATCCATGTTACCCACTCTCACTTCCATGTTTAAATAATAATCTGTTAAGAGTGTAGTTTCTCTTCTGCTCCCTAACATTTTTTTTACACTTACTTAAGGATGAAGCCTTACATATTCCTTGGTATGATCAGTAAATGGCCAGTGTGATGGAAAATATTGGTACTTGTTTTGTCATTTTTATAACATGGGACAATTTTTTTCATGATGCAGTTCAGGATGTTACCACATTTCCATGTCATTACCCTTTGTGTTATACTTTGCAATGAGATGTTAACCCTTAGGCCCCGCTTTAATATTACACACACTCATATCACTCTAAGCACAAAATGCGCTTTTCTCAATCAGGCTATGAAAAATATTATACATTAATATGATTTCCTAATTTAACTAACTTTTTGAGTTGTAAACCTTTAAATGCCAGGTTTTTGTCACAAAGCCACCATGTTTTTAGATTTTCAATATAATACATGCTAAACAGATTACTTTATTTTTTATTTTTTTACAGCCTTGGATATATCAATGATTAGCAGCAACACTGGTTTTTATACATATTTTTTTGAGCAGTGTAAAATACTCTGCACAGAAAAAGTGCTTTTCAAAATCACGCAATTAAAAAATATTGTACATTAATCTGATTCTCTTTTTTAAATTGAGTTAATTTTTTTAACCAACATCAGTCCTAAATATAAATTCCAAGTCAAAAGCCCAGAATGACACCCAGAAATAATACAATGCACGTTTTATACTTTCATGGCAATGGGATCAAAAATGTCAGTTTGAATGGGTTTTAATTGAGCATTTTTTTGCATTTCACAGTCTGTAGTAGTCTACACAGTGTGTGTTTAGACTTATTGTAGGAGCTGAGCTGGAAATTCCAAGATTAAACAACAATACACAATCTCGCCAAATTATGCCATATGCATGAACACAGACAGATTGATCAAAAAAAGAAGAACGAAAAGCACGTAAATGCACCAAACGGTCCAGGTTACTAATGTGCTGACTGTCAGGGTGACAATGGGGAGTAAATGTAGTTGCTCTTTAACGTATTCTGTATGTTTTGTTCCTACTATTGTTTTACAGTCACTAAAAAACTTAAAAACTGAGCTTGTGTGAGTGATGCCTGCAGTGCTGGTGTGTGTCAGTGTGTGTGTGAGGTGTGGATGGACTCACTGTCTATAGGGCTGCGTATGGGGTAAGACTTGGTGAAGTTGGTGACGCAGCCGAGCAGCTGAGTGCTGTGACTCTGACAGTACTCTTTGACAGCGTTGATCTGGGACACAGTGGGGGTCGAGTCTGTCCTGAAGATGGCCTGGCAGTACTCCCTGCATGTGGTGTGACGCCCCGCATAGCTGCAGCATGTTGAGCCCACTGAAGGAACACACACATACATACTTAAAAACACAGACTGACTTAATGTGAGTATTGTTAAGAAAACTACAAATAGCATCTGCTTAAAGGAATAGTTTTGACAGCTTGGAAAAAAAAGTATTCACACAGAGTTGGAATATAAGATCGATACCACTGCAAGAAAGTGGCAAGAGAGGAAAAGGGTCACTTCCAAAATTTTCCAAAATGTAAAACTTGAGTAACCATCTAGGGCTGCTCCCTGAAAGTCAGAGATACGAACTGAAGACCCTCAGACGACTAAGATTCTTTAAGTCTACTTCAAGTGTACTTGAATTAGGGCTGGGCGATATGGCTTTGATAAATATTTAATAATACTGCAATATTTTAAGGCTATATTGCGATACACAATATATATCTCAACATTTTTAAATGTCCTTTAAACTATTCATACTAAATGATGGTAATTCCCATCTTTGCTGAGCAACAGTTTTATGTGAATAGAATTAAAAGCCCGTCTCATTTAGACACCTGTCCCAAATATTACCCTGTTGATTCACTGATTCAAACAAATAATAGCCCAGGCTATTAATTGAAATTTAGCCTGTAAATATGGTTTTCCTGCTAAAAATAGACAATAGGCTCTTGTGTGTGTTTATTTATTTATTTAGTCAGTTTGTTTTGTTTTGTTTTGTTGTCTGGTATGTCATGTTAGATGTCATGTATGTGCCAGGAAAACATGTTAGTAAACAGTAGAGAGCAGCATGGAGGCTGTTGAAAATGTCAAGGTGGTTGCTTCTTTTTCATTTCTGTTACTTGTTCAATCGCTCTTTCAAACTCAGTGTGACTAATTTGGACTGATGTTTGAGCTCTGCTTGGATTTTTGTACTGTTCTTCTGTTCTGCAGGTTGATTTCACTGCGGTAACCCTCCGGCAGATAAAACACTCAGATGTGATCAGAAAAAACAACAGACTTCTCCACAGGAAGTTACTGACCTCACATCCTTCCAGGCCTCTTCTCTGTGTGTGTGTGTGTTGTGTATTTACAGAAAGAGAAACAGAGAAAGAACACAAACAAGCCCGTCTATTGGTCCAATAAGATAGCGGTGTGTTTGATGGGTTTATGTATTTATTGGCTGGAAGAAGATTTGAGATCTGTGTTTGCAGTTGTTGGCGTCTTCACTGTTTATCTTGTGTATGTGTGTGTGTGTGAGTGTGTGTATGTGTGTGCGAGTAACAACTTACTTTCATTTTTGGAGATGCAGCTGTAGAGCGAGTTCTGGAAGGAGAAAAGCAAAGCTGTGGTGATAGATTATAACACGGTATAAAACAAAAACGCGCTCTAAAGCTCTGTTTCAGTGGCTTTCTACACGTCATGCTCATTTATGAATTATCAAAACGTACTACTTGAAACCAATTAACATGAAGTTTCTGAATTCTTCTCGGACTTACCTCTGTGACTTTTTTGCATACTTTTGTTATATCATTTTTAGACGATGCCTGTAAGGAAAATGGAAATTAAATCTTGAAAACCAAAGAGCAAACAGCATTGGTGGACATAAAGGTCTGAGAATGTTAGAACAGTTATTCCTAAATAAAGTTGGACATCCTGTATTCACAAGACCTCACCTGTCTGCATTCCCTGCGACACTCAGCTGAGATAGCCAGCTCACAGCAACCCAGCCCCACCCAGCCGTCTGACTTCCTGGATACTCCTGAAGATAAATCAAACACCACAAAATATGTTACGTGTATCTATTTCATGGAGACTGTTTTATTTGTAAAATCTTGATCAAAACCTTGATTTATGTGTTATCTACTGCTAATATGGTGGTCATGGTGCAAAAAAGGCTTGGTAGATTTAAATTAATTTTGGTAAAAAGTTTTTTTTTAAACAAGTATTTTATATTTGGTAAACCAGAGAACGAGAGCCGGTGCACAGCCTTTTATTGAGCAGCTAACAGCAGCTAATGTTAGCACCAAAAGCACACAGGTACAGCAATGAGCACTAACCACCGGCTAACCGGGGAGCTGATTCAGCCAGAAAGACAGAAGTATTTCATGTCATGTATCATATGTTTGTAAAGAAATCACTGATATTGCTTTACGCAGACTCTAACGAGCCCATTTCAACCACTCGTAATTCCTGCTTTGTGAAAAAAAAAAAAAAAAAGTCCAAATTATGTTAGTTTTCATACATTCAAAAATTTAAAAAAAACTGTCAAGGGACATTTCTCTAGCATCTCAGAAACAGAAATGTTTCTTTTGTTTGCACATGTTGTAACTACAACACTACATTCAATTTTTTATAAGGAGCTGTTTCTGTTTTATATGCTGCTAAGAAGAAGTTCACGCTGCTAAAGCTCCATCATTGTTCAGAGTGACAAAAGGTCATACTTTATGATGTGAGTTTTAATAAACAAATGAATTAAAATAAACATTTGAATAAAAAAACAACAAAAAAAACAACAAAAAGTTACAAATAAAGACAATTTCTCAGAGCTGCTACACTACTGTACTATATCAAACCGAACTGTGAAGTCTGTAAACCCCTACGATTTAACATGCTACACATATGTTGAGTTCAAACAAGTTTCACAGTATGTTGTTAAGAGTTGAGGAAAGGCATTCCGAGAAATGAAGGAAATCATTAATTAAGGAGAAGTGGTTCCATCAACAGAGTAAATCCCTGAAAGCAGCTGGAATGCAGTGAAACACGAGAGGGATCGATGATATCCCTGACTGAGGATCTGAGGGAGGCGGTTGGGTGTCTGGACGCCAGTGTTTATAACAATACCTCCCAATCTGGAGGCTATTAGGCGTCTGACAGGTAGATTTGTTCCGAGCACAGGCAGCAGGATTTAGGCCTTTGATCCATCGGCTGCTTTCTGCTCTGCTCAGGACCGGCTCGCTCTCCTCTCTCCTCGCTTCACTTTCTACCATTACTCTCATCCAGCTGGGTACACACAGTAGATACAGCTTGGATTAAATGTCATGTTTCACCTCATTTCTTGAGCTAAAGTGTCTCCTTTTGATTTACTGTAAGCACAGTCAGTTTAGTCAAATAGATATGAGTGTTATACTCTGTCTCTAGTCATTTTCAGTGACCTTTCATAGACAGACTCACCAAAGTTAGAATATTGGAATACTCAGAAGAAAGAAACCATTTTGGCACTTTGGCATTTTTGGCATGGCACTCTATAGTTTGGGTAGATGTTAGGTAGGGTAAGGTACCGTACCCTTCTGTACCCTACCATACCATTCCATACCATACCATTCCATTCCATACCATACCATACCATTCCATACCATACCATACCATACCATACCATACCATACCATACCATACCATACCATACCATACCATACCATTCCATACCATACCATACCATACCATTCCATACCATTCCATACCATACCATTCCATACCATACCACACCACACCACACCACACACACCACACCACACCACATACCCATATACCATACCATACCATCCTGATGAATTTCAGTCTAATATTCTCTCTCTTTAAGCTCTTTTTTGGTCTCCATCAACTCCTGAGAGAAATATCTCTCTTATAAACATGTCTCTTAAGCAGCTAAAATGACACCAAGTAGTCTTTAACTGTGTCTGTCTGCTGTGTGCTGCAGAGCTTTTTTGCTGAAAAGGTGCTTTCATAACCTGCTGTTTGAGCTGCTACTGTCTCTAAGAGGATGTGGAATGCTTATTTTCACGTGAAACAAGACAACCTAAGGCATCCATTAGTGCCAACTGTGTCATACTAGCTTGTCAGGAAAGGGGCGAAAGAACCTCTAAAGCTTGGCTAAACTTTTTTAAGGGAGAAAATGAAATAGCAATTTTCACAGGGGTCCCTTGCCCTCTGACCTCAAGATATGTGAATTAAAATGGGTTCTATAGGTACCCACAAGACCCCCCTTTACAGACATGCACAGACATCAAGACCTGCAACAGTCATGGTTATCTATATACAGGCAATGATATTTAACAATATTTCAATTATATTTAATTTTGACCCCACCATTACAACAACAACACAAACATTTTATTTATTGTTGCTTTAAATACTGCAGTCTGCTTCAAAATTCAAATCCCCTGAAACTAGGAGAGAAAGCCACACATGCACTGGTATGAGTAAAGCAGATTTGGGGAGGGCCCACTAATTGGACCTTTTAAGGTGCCCAGCCTTCTCTGCTACTCAGAGATGCAAAAGTCAGGCATTTTTGAAATGCTACATATAAAGGGCTCAATATTAGAGCTCTTGTCTTACCTGGAAGTGTGGAGTTGATACACATCCAAAGTTCATTCTAGAAGATAAAAGAGGAGAAAATGAATGTCAGTTGACGTGAGGTTTAATAAAGCAACTAACATAGTGCAAAGAGTAAGTTTTTGAAGCAAAACTTGTAAATACCACAGCTAAGAACATAAGCGAAATTGGAAACATCATGCAATTTTGTTTGGTATGTTGCAAAATATTTCCCATTTCTTATACACGCAGTTGCTTTTACAGAATGAAGCAATGCTACTTATCCTCCTACTGTCCTCTAACATAGCTGGTCTCCAGTCAGACTAAGATTAAGTCTTGGGTAAAACCATGTATATAAATACACATCCATGGTTGTGGAACAGTGCACACACTCCACTGGTGCCTTCTTTCGGCCACGGCACTGGACTGTTGGCTGCAGCCTTATCCAGTCCATGTATTCTCATACAACAGTTTGTATGATATCTGACGACGTAGTGCCCTCACAAATGGCACCACATCATATTGAAAAAAAAAGAAAAAACGATTGGGTATCATTACAATATGTACTTAACATAAAATACATATAATAAGGTTTAGGAAGAGTAGAAACACTGTGATAGTGTAACTTAAATAACTCAAAGTTCAGGTGGTTTCACAGTGGACATGAACACCTATCTCCTGGGGGAAAATCTCATTTGACCCATCCATTACCCCATTCTGCATCCTTATGTCTAGTTTTTCTGTTTATACTACTTACTTCCCTCTTTGTCACATTGATCATGTGATTACAGGCTATCAGAATAAGTGGGTTATTTACAAATTACTGTCTCAAATGTGGTTTAGGTACTCTGGTGCATCACTTTTTGCAGTATGAGCAGTTCATGAGAACAGCCTTATCATGTTAGTTTCAGATCCATGCCTCACCATATAAAGGGCTTGTAATTACAAATGTCTAATGAGCATACTAAGGGTTAGGTGTGAATCATTTTCGGGTATGTGTTGAGAGACCCTTGGGGCTAAGGTTAGAGGTACAGTCATTATCCAATCATTATAGAAATCATACTGAACAATCAACTGAGATGGGAGTAGTTGGTTTCTATAATTTCACAGAGAGCAAACATGAAATTCCTCAGATCAAAACAGTGTTGGAAGACAAGGAAACATATGAATTCTATGAACCTCCCGTTGGGTTTGTGGTGCAGTGTTGTGGGATTAATCATCACAAACAAGCTCGGCTGTCTGAGAAGGCAAAAGAGAAAAACATGGAAATAGAAATGTTGTAGAAAAAAACATCCCTTTCATGCTCCTCTGCTTTTACACGACAGTCATTTGTGTAAAGTTGCCACGTCACTGCTGTTAACACTCCCCCTGTGTCTGTTGGCCAGGGAACAAAGGTTCCCGTCAGCAGGCGTCAGCATCATTTATGAGGCAGAGTGAGGAGTAACATCGTCTTTCGTGAAGCATAAACTTGATTTGTGATGAAGCAGGGGCCAATAAGGCAACAACATGACAGCAGTAGTAGTGCTGCAGCTTAGATGAGCCAAAGCAGAAATCCATCCAGTCCATCCTGAGAGCCGGGGCTTGTGACTGTATGGGTCTAATAAAAGGTCTTTGGGTTGTTTTTTTTTCACAGAGAATGTAGCAGGACCAGAAGACCAAGACACCTCAAATCTGTCTGTAAAGCTGCTATGTAACATTAGCTTTGTGATGCTAACAGTTGTCACTGTGTGTGTCTGTATCACATGTATTATCCCCAGAACAGGGTTGCATGCCAACATTTTCAGAGCAAAAAAGAGCAGGCTGGTGTGAGAGTCTCTCTCAATGGAATATTTAAAAACAGCAGGTTTGCAGTGGTTTAGAATGCTGGAGCACTCCTGAACGATGTGCTGCCAAGGTTTTTTTTGTTTTTTTCCCAAGTGAGGATTAGAATTTGCAATTGATAAAATCTGGTTGACGTTAATATATAGCGCAAATGGAATGGTCAGAGTTGTCATATTGAAAATTAAGGTGTGTTGATGGATTCACGCTGTCAACTCATGCATTGAGCAACATTACAAGTAAACATTCCACCTAAAAGTTGCCAGCTGTCGCTTGAGTAAAAGGATAATACGGGGCCTTTGCTGTTAACGTGCTTATTTTCTTCAAAATCAATCTTTTCTACAATCCTTAGTTCTAACAATATCTAATCCTGTTTTACTGAACATATTCGTCTGAACTCAGAGGCCCATATGAACATTCACAGGAGAGTGATTATGCAAGATTTGTACACATGCTGGTAGATGTGATGGAAACAAAGGTAAAGGTAGAGGTACAAGAGATAGTCTTTGCCGTTTGTTACTTTTTGCCAAATATTATTATCAACTTCACCAAGAGGTGGACTGTTTTTTCTTTCCTTTCTTTGTTGTTGTTGTTGTCTTTCTTTCTAAAAAAAACAACATTGTATCATTGGTATCACTGTCGCCAGTATGAATAATTTTTCAACATATACTACTAATTTATTTTGATTTAACTTTATGTCTTTCACACTTTAATGTTAAAAACAGAAAATGTAAGTGCTGTATAATGTAAATGAATTTTAATTCAAAATAAATAAATAAATAAACATTTTAAATGTTGCAGGAAGTTTGCAAAGCGAATTATTTTTTCTAAGTCTCCAGGTGCTGCTTTCATTTTATAGTTTTAGTTTATTAATGGATGTCAGACCTGTCACTGTATGAACAGTGGTTAAAGCAGCCACAGGTCAGCCCTGAACACAGTGTTGATTCTCTACTGACCAATCAATGGACTGCACGGTTTCTAGCTCCACCTTTAAGTCCTGGATCAGTGTGCTCGGTCCCCCAAAGCAGAGGGATGATGAAAAAATGTTCCAAAAAAGTTCCATTGATATCATCCACTACATTGCACAACAAAAGCGCAAAAATACTTAACAAACTAAACCGAACTAGTCATGTGTAGTGTGCATGAGACACGACTTACAAACTTAATTAACACCGGTTTTGAGTGTTTCTGCTTTATAGGATCACTATCAGAACATATCTGGTGTTCATCTGTACTGTAAAGCCATGTCAATAGCTTTCAGTCAATTTACATCAGCTCAGCTAAATAAGAGCAGCACACATGTTCATTTCAGACTGCCTGAGTCTAATTACTGGTGTGTTTCTAAAGGTCCATAAAGGGACACGAGGCGAGCACCAAACCAGACTCTCTGCTTTCTAATTAGCCACGGTGGGAGGAAGGGTTAGGGGTGTGTGTCTGTGTGTGTGTGTGTGTGTGTGTGTGTGTGTGTGTGAGATTGTGTGGTTTAACCAGGTGCTCCAGTATTCTGGTAACCACAACCACCAACCCACTTGCTGTTAAGGTCTAATGAGAGAGTTGATGCTAATTCTGTCTTCAGTCAAGATATCACCACCAACAACACAGTATCTGACATGAAGTCATTTCGCACACCGTCAATAATTAAACAACTATTTACATTTTTGTAGTTTCGCTTTCAATTTTCACAACATGCACTGAATAACACACTTCATCCAACCAATAAAGGTGGAGAGGAGCACATGTTACATTACTGTAATTTTAGTGAACACCTAAATGAAATTATCTCAGTTCAACAGTAGTTGAGTAGCATTTAAAATAGTCTAATAATATCATATTTTCTTTGTCTTTTCCATGAGTGGCATTATGTCGAGTAACTGTGTCTAAAAACTCGGACATACTTTCAACCCATGTCCGCGGAGAACTGAGCATTTCTACCTTGAAACATGAAAAGTAGCTACAGTGTTGATGTAATCGAGAGAGTGGACTCACCATCAACTCTGGACAGTAGCTGGGTAACCTCTGGAGGAGATGCTTCAGACGAGACTCACTCTTTATAGTGGCGAGCTGTGAGGAAAGAGCAAAAATGTTGAATGAATATAACACCACCTTATCCATGTGTGAGTCTTGTATAAAGCCAGTAAAACATTTACCTCTTAAACCAAATGAACACAGCTTACATCTAAAGGTGCAGCCCATCCCTGAACACACAGACATCATGTACAGGACACTGCTGGAGTCAGGAGAACTCATTCTTGCAGTGATGCTCGTTGCCAGGCGACCAGCTTTGCATGGGTGTGTATGAAATATCGTTTTCATTGACAACCTGCCTAACTTTGTGTTTCTTGGAATGCCTGTGTTTTTGGGGCATACGAACATTTTGTTAACCTTTGACTGCATCTTTTAACATTTTATTTATATTTATTAAGGTCTTATAACTCTATGTATTTTATCTCTGCTTCTGTCTATTGCTGTTGCTGTTGCAGCTTTGCATGTCTGCATGTTATGCTTAGTGTGTGCCCTTGCTTAATGCTGTGTGCATGGCTATTTGTGCCAAAATGCTACATGTTGTTGCTGTGCTATTGCTTTGTACTGTGGCTCTCCTGTTTCTTGTTGCTTTGCATGGTTTATGTTCTGTCTTGGGAGTTGTTTGTTGTAGCTGTTGCTATCTTTATGGTGCCCTGCAGCTGTTGTTATGTGAATTTTATCATTTTACAGGTTTCACAACATATTGCCGATGGACTACGGTTGAAAATTAGCCAGATGGCTAAAACTGGCACATTCATAGAAATGTTGATTAATGTGTGTTGACCTTGTAAATAAAACAATGGTGAAGGTGGTGTACAAAATTCACCACAAAGTCAATAAATGAATCACATATATATCCAAATAAATGTTTTCCTAAGGAAAATGAGCAAAACCAACGTATTTTTTTTGTGAGTTTTATACGTCACACTTTTTTTGTTTAACACTATTATCACATTTTTAGAAATAACTAGATCTCAGGTTGTTTCATCAACATTGTTAATGTGTCATGGGACCACTGGCACTGTTTTCTATCTGCATTTGAAATATTTGGCCTGTGTTGGCAAAAATATCATAAAATAACTTCTGTGCCGACTGTTAGTATGTTGGTGAGTCTAATGTACTATGAAAATAATCAACTAATTGCTCGAAAAGCAGCCCGCTGGCCAATTGCAATCCTCAGAAACAGTTTGTGCCGGCCCTGGACATGAAATTCAATACTTTTACCTTTCAGTAGCCTACATTTAAGTCTTAATTGTAGAAAAGCTAACAAATTTTGGCTAATTTGGTGCTAAACACATTTGATTTTTCACAATAAGATTCTTCACAACAAAAGTCCCCTGTTATTTTTGTATGTAAAGGCTTTCATTTTGATAATACAGAAATGTTGGATTTTCAGCAGTAGCAACTTAACAGACTCCTGTATAGCTGAAAGCAAGAATGAAACAGTCAAATAAAGGAGATATATGAAGTAAAAGCAGGATGCAAGAGAGAAACTAAATGCAAAACCACAGGGATTCAGCGAGAAGCTACAAAAGTCGGACGGGCATCTAAATATGGTAAATATGATATTTCTGATACTTCCAAGGAGGATCAGAAGGCAGCATATGGACTAGGTTTAAAAGGGTCAATCATTCCACTTCAGATTCCAAATTGTTCCCCTGACTGGGTTTTTCCCACAGAAATGGTACTGTTCCTGCTAATGATCCAGGAGACTCCTGAGCATTGTGAATATCATTTTGAAATATTGGTATTTGAAGTGGGAAAAATACTTCACTTATTGAGTCATTGGAGGTGATGAAGATATTTACATGTAGTAAATCATGCTCACTTTGATCCATAAGAGGGTGAAAATGTTCTGGTTGCACCTTCAGCTATACAGAATGTTTCCGCCACAGAGGAATGTGATCCAGCCATGGGAAAGGCTTGGATAATGCAGTCAGTCCCAACACTTCAGCGATATGCTCACTGAGTCTTCCAAGTCTGTGGTGTGTATCCACACACACAGACACACACACACACACACACTTAGCCGTAACACATCCAAGTGTTGTGTGAACATACAAGGCGAGAGCCTGGGAGAATGAAGCCACTGCCAACACACTCTGGCTGAAGTGTGAAGTCAAGAAACCAAGTGGGCGAGATTTACAGCTTCACACACTCAGACTGCCGGCACGATTAGAGAACTCCACTCTTCCACAGCTATTAGACATCGCAGTGATTTCGAACACGGCCTGTGAAAACTGATAGGCAAGGAATACCAGAGATGCTTGATGGTCTGAAGTCACACTGTCGTGATTTTTATCTCCTGTGAGGAATGTGAAAAAAACACTGTTCATTCAGTCGTTCTGCTATGTGGAAAAATAAAACTATAAAATGAACAATAAGCAAATATTAAGCAAAGTCTGCTCTCTAATCCCTGCTCCCCAGTGTAAGTGTGTGCGGTTTGTAAGCCAGAGCTTTTCTGACTGTAAGGGCGAGATGTGAGGTAAAGACCATGCATGAGGTGAAAGTTGGGTCAGGTGTTGTCCACATGCACTTGCATGAATTTGAAAACACCGCTTTTTTGCCTTTCACATGCAAACTGTGTTTTAGGTCACTAGCTGCGTTTACATGTACACTTTTTCTCAATCTGATTGAAATCAGTCTGAAGATTTCAGGTCAGCTGTTTACATGGGATGTGCTCTAATATGATCTGGTGTTACATGCGCAGAAGCATGTAAAAGGAGTAGCTATGTGACATGCACAAAAATTATGAATATGGTAACTTGACAGGGTTGCCGAGTCTCTCACTGACAAATGCAAATGGCACTTTTCTCACACTCTCACAGCACAAGTGCATTTTCTTGCAGTGAAAAATAAATAACGGTTAACTTCTGACACCATCGCAGCGCCCTCTCCTTTCCTCTCACCATACAGGCAGGAGGATATTTATTGTCTGTCGTCTATTGTTAGTTCCTTAAAAAATTGGATTACAAACAAACTCTCGGCTGTAGTCTATTTCTGCTTGAAAGTTGCCATCTTCTGGAAGTGGAGAAACATACGTCTTAACGTTCCCTTACGTGAGGACAGAGCATGTGCGGAAAGAACACAGCCAGAGATAAATTGGCTTCATCATTTACATGATACAAATTTTCTTTAAATCGGTTTATGAAAAGGTTTAAACTCCCCCTCAACAGCCATTTGAAATCTGAATGGGTTCAGGCCGGTTTAAGCTGATTGAGGTATTCATATGGATCATGTTTAATCTGTGTGGGCTTTTAAACCTATTCTAATCAGATTGGTAGGCTCCATGTCAACGTGCATATTATTTATAAAAAATGTTAAAATGCCATGATTTTTATATTCCTGGAACACTAGATGTTTCCATCTACCTCTTTTATGTGCAGTTTTTAATTTGTGCATTAAAAAATAAACCCTGAGTGGAAATGCTAAAATAATAATAAAAAAATAAAAAAAATAAAAATATTGCAAAAAAAGTTTTGACGCTTGGGGAAGGTGGAAAAGGTTCAGTCAATAAATTATGTTATTGTTACAGTTTAGGTGCTGCCAAAGTCCACTGTCTCTATTTGATTACTAAAGTGTCCTCTTATTTGTAATTTAAGTAAAAAAGATGTTTGAATAATGTTTGATTTCAGCAGCTGTAGCACTGAGCTCTGTTTGAACATTGTCCATTTAAAGCTTTTTTGTTTTGGGGGACATGTCCTTCATGGCAGGCTCCAGGTGCTCAGAATGTGTTTGTAATCAGGTGTTCTTGGACTATTCTTAGTTGAAGCAAGCTGAATCAAAGGGCTGAAACACAGATTGCCAATAACTTCAGCCACTGCTTTTCGGAGTGCCTTTACATCCCTGCTGAACCGACAGAAACACACAACAACAAACAGAGCGGCGGCGATTCACTGGCAGATAATCAAAGAACTCTAATGCAACAAAAGACCGACTCTGATAACCAAGGAGCCAAGCGGGCCGTTTGTAAGACTCTCAGTGAGTATGAAAGGTGAACGAGTGTTAGCTGGCAGACTGATGGGCTCTTTCTCCAGAGCTAGACTCATCGGGCGGTGCACGCTGCTTCAGTACAGAAGCAGTTTCCAATCATGTGCCATCAAGACTGAGAGTCAGCAGGTTTTCATTCCAACAGAAGTCAAAAAGAGCTAATTCTGTTTCTAAGAGCCTCTGTGTATGAAGGTGTGTGAAATTAACTTATGTGGTGTTTAGTTGGAATGATTTCCTTTAGACTTCTAGATTTGTTGACTGTAAACAAAACTTTCAGGAAATGTTCTCACTGGGTCCATGTGTGAACGACAGTCAGTACATTTACACGATGTTCGAAAAGTTGAATTATTGTCTTAGTCTGACTAAAACTGGACTTTAAAATACATTAGTCCAAGACTAAATCAAATTTCTTGAAATAAGACTAACACACCCTGATAATGTGATTGGAAGTCGAGCTATTCCATCATGTAAACACCTCAGTCAGATTTTAACTGGCCTTCTGGGTGTGCGCCTTGTCACCACCATAGGTACTACACCGCTTTCCCTCAGTGGTTAGAGATAGGGACTGTTTGTTATTAATAAGGGGCAGGGAGCGCTGCAAAACAGGTCAGGCGTTAAAAAAAATGTAAGCACTGAAGAGGGACTTGTGTTTTTAATTTTGGCTTAGGTGAGCAACACAGTACTTGAAAAGGTAGCATTTTATATTTGTTTAAAATAAAAATGTCGTCCCCCCATCCCCCGCGATAAATAAAGAACAGTCCCACAACACCGCCACTGATGCTAAGTGATGTCCTGCTGTGGACGTGCTGCAGCAAAACATACTTTAGACATCTAAAAAAAACTGAAATCAGTTTAAGTGTACACTATATTTAAATCTTGTCTCCTCTTTAGCTTCCACAGCAGCTGATGGAGGCAGCAGTAGAGCAGCAGCTCTGCTGTTCAGTGGAGTAAAATGATTTTTCTCAGTGGAGTCTGCTGTTTTTAATATAACGGCTTCAAATCCCCGTCAGTAAGGGCTGTCTTACAGAAAGGCAAAGCAGTGAAAATATTCTAAATATAGCGTACACTTAAACTGATGTTTATATTCGTTTTAGGTGGCTTAAAACTGATCAATTAAGGCATAGTTTACTCAGCACTGTTTGATTATATGTGACACAAATTTCTACCCTGACGTTATTGTAAATAAACAGTTATGATTGTGATGCGGTCTATATCATAGACTGTATAAATAATATAGGTATAGCAACTAGCTGAAAGGGGGCATATCTGCACCTGCTGTGGAGGAGTCAGGCACACATCTGTAAATAAATGGATTCTCCCCCGGTGCTTGTATACTGGGACAAGGACAGTAGTCCAGTTAAATGGCTGAATCGAGCTGCGACTGTTTATGTATTTACTCTCACTGCCAGAGGAGGGAGACAAAACTTCCACACTCCAGCTTTTATAGACATATTAACATACATGTAATTAATCACAAGGACCATCCAGATATTGAAAACCCTACGATAATATTAAACCCTTGACTCTGAATCATGGCCCTGATAACAAATCCCTAAGAAATGTCGGTACTTTGATGGCAAGTTGTTGACATTTGTGACATTAAAGTTAATATACTTGTATTCCTCTTTTATTAGAAACATACCAAACTGCGGTATCAGGAGAGCTTGGAACCACATTAGAACCTTTATTTTAAAAAAAGGCCATTAGGGCTCTCCATATAATCAACAGAACCTTTGAAGAACCGCTCATTTGTGTGGGTGTAACCAGGCACAAGGCAGCTTCCATTAGAGCTAAAATGGTCTTGGTGATTACAACGTGTATCTGACACCCACCCCCACCGCTGACACACACACACACACACACACACACACACACACACACACACACACACACAGACAGACACTTCAGACATTAAGCACAACCTCTGAGAGGTATTTTGAGGCCATTACGCTTCTAAACGGCCATTATCTTTCCTTCTTCATCCTTTTCATCTTCATCACTTTTTCTTCTTTCCTCCTCAACTTTTTCTTTCTTTTGAGATGCCCCTCCCATTTCTGCACTACTTTTTGTCCTTCTTCTTCATCTCTTGTTTAATGCCTTTTCTATCTGTTTTCTTTCTTTCTTTGGCTAGCAAAGTGGTGATGTCAGCCAGTAAGAGCACAATAAGTTCTGTCCAACCTCCCTCTTCAGTTTCGCCCCACTTCAAAAGCAGGAGAAGGGTTTGAACTCTCTGCCTGTTTGTTGCTCGTAGAGAAAAGCTTCTTTTACGACCATAAAGGAGGACATGGAGGCTTCAGAGAGACGGACCGGGAGAAAGAGACAGGGAGAGAGAGTGTGTCACCTGCTCCCAATTGAAAGAGGGTGAGACAGAACTTTTATTCTGCACTTCAAAGAGCCAAAAGACAAAAAACTTTACACCACTCCCCTTCAAAAACCTCTATTCATAGGCCGACTATAATGGGCTGAGGGGTGGGCGTGTGTGTGTGTGTAAGCGTGTGTGTTTTTACCTGGTCACAAGCTTCTTTGCAAGGCGAGAACTCGGCAGCATGTTGGCAACAGGAGGGATCTGCAGAGAGACGCACAAAGTTAGGCCTGATACTGCAGTGAAGGCATTACCGTTAGTTTACAGCATTACAGTTGGTAGAGCTCAACATGTTTGTCCTGAGGATGGCGCTCAAGGAAAGGTCACGGGGCAGAGAAACTCAAGTTATGGCCAACGGGCCAAATCTTGCCCCCCATAGGATGCTGGGTGGCCTGACAAGCATTTTCTAATTCAAATAAAAATAAAGTAATTCACACTGGGAATTATTTTTGTCCTTTAAGTATACATAAGGTGCCAGAGTGCATAGCAGCATTAAAACAGAGCTTGTTTTTAAAAAAAAAAATGCCAATGAAGGATCCCCCATACCCCCCCACAGAGGTCCTAGCTAAGACCCTAATCTGTAAAATCCTAGAAACTTCCTTAAATGCTAAAAATATCCCGTAGTCCTAGAAATGTCCTAAAATCCTACATCCTAATGTCCTAGAAATGCCCTAAAATCCCTGAAACATCATAAAATCTTAGAAATATCCTTAAGTCCTAGAAATGTCCTATAATCCAAGAAATTTCCTGAAATCCTCGAAATGTTCCATAATCTTAGAGATGTTTTAAAATCCTAAAAACGTCCTAAAATCACAGAAACATCCAGAAGTCGCAGTAATCCCCTAAAATCCTAAAAATGTCCTAAAATCCTAGAAATGTCCTTAAAATCCCAGAAGTGCCCTATTATCCTGGAAAAAATCTAAAACCATATACGTGCTAAAATTCTAGAAATATCCTAGAACCTTAGAAATGTCCTCCAATTCTAAAAATGCGCTGAAATCCTAGAAACATGCTAAAATCCTAGAAATGTTCTCAAGACTTTAAAACATATACAGGGCTGCCGCAACCGGCCCCTGGCCTCCTGTCATTTTTGTGCAACCCCAGCAAAGCAGATTGAGTATCTCTGCAATAGAGCGTCCATAGTGGAAAGGGTTCATCCTCTGGGATGATGGAAGACTCACTGAATTTGGGGAAGTGTGGACAGATAGACACTGACTGTGTCTCAGTGTGGGATGATGTTTACAAAGAGTTGCAAGGAGACATTTCAATCCTCATGTGAATAATATCGACTTGTCTATTAGCTAAACACAAGCAATAAACACACAGAGAGGCAGAGATGTTGGCTGGCACCAGAGCTCCAAACCACAGCCCAGCCCAGGGTTCCAGTAAGAGACTTGGCTCACCCTGCTGCTCCCCCTCCTTGTATGTGCACTTCACTTGACACTTTAACACAGTGATGCCGAGCTGGACTCTTCCAGTAATTTTGAGTTAGGCTTAGGTCAGGGTTATGTTTTGACCAATAGTGGCAGTGTTCACAATGATATTCAACATGGTTCAGTCTGTAGTGCTTCCAGAGGTCCATCATAACCCCAAGAAAACAAGACCAGCCTGCCTGAATGACTGTCGTCCCGTGGTACTCACCTCTGTAGTGATGAGGTGCTTTAACAACTGCTTAAGGTTAACATCTGCTCCTCCCTAACCAACACTCTGGACCCACTACAGTTTGTCAACCTATCTATGGAAGACACCATTGCACACATCCTCCACAGCAGCCTATCTGACCTGGAAAAACAAGGCAGCTGTGTGAGATTACTGTTCATTGACTTCAGTGTTTAACGCCATATCTCCCTCCAGCCTTCTAGACAGTAGTGTGGCAGGCGTCACGCCTGAGCAGGTGGGTTTCCATTAGAGATCTGCACAAAAATTAAATAATATTTTCAAAATATTGACAAAACAACTGGACGATGACTGTGTTTCCACTGGGTGACATGACATCTCCTCTGATAACATTCCAAGAAGCGTGGTGATGAATGTTCAAAATACTCAGCTTTATTTCTATTGCAGCCACCTCACTAACCGTCATTATTTCCAATCCAAGGCCACGGGGGCATGTTATGCAAGCAATAATGGCCACTTACACATGGGAGCGGCCATGTATGAGGGTTTTCTGGGAGGCGATAGTCCACGACTTCACGGAGGAATTGTGGGTTCAAAAACTTCCTGATGATCTGCTCAACTTTTGAAGAGTTATGTGATGCAATAACAGCTCTTGTAGCTCCTGCTGCATCATGAGGGAGCCAGTTCCTACAGACAAACACATAGCCATAGCACCATGTGACCTAGAAAAGCCAAAAAAGTGTTTCCATTGCAGTTTTGAGAAATATGGCTTTTTTCAAATCACCTGAAATACCATTTCATGCGAGCATAAAAACTTTTTTGTGAAACTGATGTGTCTCCATTCGGCGTATTTTATATTCGCAATTTAAATTTGCGCAATCTGAAGGTTAATGGAACCGTGCCTAGTATCGCGCCATCCTCCATCCTCTCCACCTCATGACAACAAAGTCAGCTCATTTACTACATCACTTTAGAAACATAAATATGATATGCATTGCTTGGCCAATGTAAAACTGAAGTGAAACGTTCTTTACTATTATATTTTAAACAAGTGTCTGTAATTATTTAGTTGAAAGAATAATAAACAGAGCTGTTAATTCTGTTGTATCTTTGTCCCTATTTGGAGCTCTCTCTTCCCCCTCGCAGCCAGCAGCCCCTTTGTTACACTCTCCCAAATTGACTGCCACTGGCAGACATTATGAAACTTGAAGGAAAGTGAGGGCACTTGACAGGCCTGACACAGGCCGATAAGCACCCACTCACCCGTATGTGTGTGTGTGTGTGTGTGTGTGTGTGTGTGTGTGTGAGAGAGAGAGAGAGCAGCCCTTCATGGTTGTGTGTCTTCAGCTGCCTGACACAGGAGTATCTGGATTCCATCACTGGGTCTGTTACACTCATCTTTGATGCTCTAAAGAGGAGCAGGCTTCAACTGTGTGTGTGTGTGTGTGCGCGCGCGCGCGCAATGTGGAGTGTGTGCATAACAAATGGAGAGAATAATCAAGAGTAAAACTAAAACCTGCTTTGTACCCTAAATTGAGCTTTTTAGGGTTTAAAGAGTCCATTATGTGGTTGTACAGAGTCATGGAGTGTGTTTTAGTATGCAGATCACTGGGTTTATTGTGCCGGCTGCTTCTCTGTTCTTTTGTTTCCTCTCTATCTGTTCATCTGTCATAAAAAAAACTTTGCCTTACTAAATGTATATAACAAGAGTGAGTGTACATTTACAGCCAGAGCTCAGCTGAAGTTCTCTCTCCAGCTGAGCTGTGGCTCTGCACTCAAACCTGATGAGGCGGATTATACAGTAATAGCTCCTTTCACACGTAACACATAGCACTTGTTTGTCATTTGCTCAACATTTTTTGGACTAGTGGCTCTAGTGATGGCAGTGTCTGCCTGTGAGTCCACATTGAAAAATCTCAACAGCTACTAAGTGGTTTGAAATAATATTTTGTGCAGACATTCATGAGTATGAATCCTACTAATCAATCCTACTAATTGATGGGATTGTCTAAATTTTTTGAAGGTATTTTGTCTAATGACAACCAATGTTGTGAAGTAAAGGGCAGATATGTCAACAAGGCCCCCAGAAATTGCATAGCGCATTGAAGCAGATTTTCATTGTGGCCAATTATTGTCACCTGATGCCCTAAGACCAAAAATAATTTTTCCAATGACAATGGCAATTTCCAATGGCAAAAAAGATGTTTGTAAATCAGTGTAAATTTTTGTCAGCGTCATAATCCTCCTGAACAGACTCGTTACAATACAATAAGGATTTGATACACTCTGTCCGATACCATTTGGACAGTGTAGAAGCCAATGGTATCAGTCTGGAACAAAGTGGTGAACCGACTGATTGATCGACATGCAGTCAGCCATGTAGCTGCAGACATGTGGCTAATAGGTTTGGGTGGTATGTATTATTTCATAACTCTTTGAAATTTCATCAGGGTATATGTTATATAATGATTTAAGTCCACCAGCTGTTTACAGTCCTGTAACACCTCCCTTGAACACTGGGTGTTGTGGTGTCTTTCAGCTCAGCTGCCTGTTTCACCAGTAGAGACCGGAGACTGAGCTCTGGTGGTGCATGCTTTGCACTACATACAATGAGTTTAATAGGTAAGCCTGTATTTATGACAGGACTGAAAAAAACCATACCTTAAGGATTTGTAAATACTCTGATATACTGTGAAACTGTGATATCAACCAAGCCTCAGTGCTAGCATTTTTTTAAAAATCAACTTTTGTTGACATTATTATGCTAATTTTGTTAATCTGTCAGCATACTTTCTGGCCTGAAAGAACTGAGAACAAATGAATGCCCCAATACACACAAATACACGCACACACACACACACACACAGAGAGAGAGAGAGAGAGAGAGAGAGACAGCCTTTTCACACAATGGCAGGTGACATAATAATTTGAGGGCGGGGGAGGGATGATGGAGGCCATTCAGTCATGTACAGTACGAGGCCCCTGGCTGGCTGCTAATGAGCGCTGGCCCCATTCTGGCTCAGCATACACACAACAGGAACAAGAACTCCCCCTCAGCTACATTGTTACATTCAGTCTGTGGAATGAAGCACAGTGTACCCCTCAGCTAAATTGTTGAACTTCATTCAGCCATCCAAATTACACTTTACTGTTTCCTTAATACCACAGTGTGGATACTCAGAGCACAGGGCTGTTACCCTGACTGTTCTCTATTAAAAATGTGCCACTGCAATGTGAATATTACTATAACAATAGTGTGTCTACATTTAGAGGTGAGACTAAAGTGGTTAAAAAAATACTTTTTTTAACTTTTCATATACAATTTTGTCTTTTAGTTGTATACACAAGTGATCAGATGGGATACTGATCATTTTGTATTATACTGTATCATGCAGATCATACATACAACAAACCCCTGGTCAAACTTATTTGGAAGATGAAATTAATGTGAATGGTAAAGCAACACTGGTTTGGTATGAACTCCCACCACAATTTACACACCAAATGCCAGGATCAACTTTGGCCTACTGTACTTGCTGTAGTTACCAATATTTCAGGACCAACACTCTAATGTGGATACTGTCTAATGTAATTTTATTTAGACAGGGACAGTGCACAAAAAAACATGAACCTTATATAAAACAAGGGTTGATGCATTATACCAGGTTTTAGCAGAGTTGCTGGTTTCTGCCTGAAGTCCTTGGGCAGGTAGGTGGAACAAATAAATTAAATGCTAATGGACACCTGGATCTGAATGACAAAAAGCCATCATATTAAGAGACAGTTGAAGCCAATGATGTGTATATGTCATGTCTAAAATGGGCTTCTGAAAACTGAACTTTTTAAGTATCTTTAGCCTAATTTTTTGTGTACCACTGCACACAAAAAACTAATATCTGCTAACTTTTGGCTTTTTAATGCAATGAGAATGCATACAATCGGCATTCACACCCGGGTCAAATGACTCTGCAGTAGACAAGGGTTTTCAGCACCTCCAGCTCCAATCGGGAACACACCCGAATGAACACGCTAATTTCAGCTCCTTAACTGGTGAGATGCAATGACACGCCGTCACTAATTACTGTCTGTCTCCTTCTACGCAGCTAAAACACTGATCCAAACACATCTGCAGAGTTTAAAAGGGGGACGTAATAAATAAAAGATAAATAAATAAAAGAAACCACTGAACGGTTTTCAAAGACCTTTGATCCTACTGCTTTCTACTGTTTACCTGTTCTCAGGCCTGTCCAATAGTATCTATCTGCAGGCTTGCAGGCAGCAGTTTCAGGACCGCAGACTCTTTAAAGGTTTATTCCAGCCAAATATTGTAGTACTTTATAAGGATACACTCTGAACTGAACAGAGCAAAAGTACTGAATATGAATTAAGTTTAAAATGAAAATAAATTTGTTTAAAATGAGACACAAATATTGGGGAACTGAACAGCAAAATGAACAACATCTAGCCGCACGGCATTGTGTAAGGTTAATGTTAAACTAACAATGACAGTACCAGTATTAAAGGCACTAACATTAACGTATACTTTAGCTAACATTAGCCTACATGCTAACGCCATGACATGCTTTTATCTTTCTTCATTTATATAGGCTACTGGTAAGAATTAAACTAATTAACATTATGGTTACTAAATCAACAATTAATATAGATGGTCTTGGCAAAATGAAGCTATGTCTTCATTGAATTAGTTTAAACTATTGTCCCAAATTTTGTGTCTCATTTTTGAAATATTTAACTTAATTCATATTCACTACTTACTGATTCTGATTACTTTTTCACAGTCCATCTTCAACAAGTGTCGAGTGAATACGAAGCCCATATCCAACAGCCAAACAGGGTGCATGTATGGAAAAACGAGGGTCCTAGATATGCGGTCCTGAAACTGCTGCCTGCAGCCTGCAGATACACCCTTCTCAGCTTGTCTGTGACATTGCATGAAAACAGGCTAAACAGTGCGTTTAGCCTTGCAAATTTTGTTGGGAAAGGGGTATCTGACAGCACACACACACACACACACACACACACACACACGCACACATACACACACACGCACACATACACACACACCTTATTTCCAGAGATAAGGGATGTGTCAGCATGAGGTCTAAGACCTCACCAGGGGGAACACGGGGTCCAACTATGGGGGGTTACTCAAAACACTGGGGGGTAAATTGCATTTTTTTTTGTCTTTGTTTCAGGTCCCATCTGTAAATCACATTAACAGTATTTTGTTTACAGCACCTGATGGTCAAATTGAGTTTGCAGATTCAAACCACGAGTAGCTGTATAGTGTCAGTCACATCACTATCTAAATGCATGCATGCATCTGTGCTATGTGTGCAGAGACATGTTAAGAATCCGAAAACAACTTCCCATTCAAACCAAACAGCAACAAAGAGACAGCAGAAAGAAAAACAAGCAGCAGGAAGAGGCTTCTTCTGACTGGCAAAAACAAAATGCATGACAATTCCACATTAACTCTGAATCTGAATTCTTGGTGGTGACATGGATGTGGTGTGAAATGGTGAACTCAGCCAGCTGGTGACCGTCTCTGAGCCAAACTGGATGCGTGTGAAGTTTAAAGAAATATGTTCTGGAGTGGAAAACACCAATGTGGTTTCTGGGGAGTGGACCAATCATGGAAGCTGGGAATGCAGCATATTCTTTGAAAATTTCACGCAGTGTTGTGCAACTTTTACGGGAAGTAAAGTCGGATTCAGATTTGAAATTTTAGAGTTTATCAGTGTCAGGGTTGTTTTTAGGTCACTGCAGAAAGGCTTTAGGTTTAAGAAGCAGGAGAGCCACTAGGATCCTCCACTTCTTCTCCTCTAGCTGGTCCACACAGCAGAGAAACAATATTTGCTATTTAAGCTTTTATGCTCCTGAAAAAACTGAACTAATATTTTTAAAACTAAACTAAAACCCATCTATTAACTTCTGCTTTTATGTATGTTTAATCATTTTGTGGTTTTATTATTCATACCTATTCTATTATTACTGTTACTATTTAATTTACTCATTTTTATCAAATATATATTGTTGGTAATGTTTCATTTCAATCTACTTTATTTGATTAATATTTTACTATTTTTAACATGCTTTTTGTCAACTGCACAAAAAATGTAAATCACTTAAAAGTGCATTGATTTATAAAGTTTGATTGATTGTATATTATCTTTACAATTTTATTAACATAGAAATAGTGTAAATAATCTTTTGATAAATAAAATACACAAATATATAAAGAAAAATATTCAGACCACAGATGAGTGAAATTATAAGCTAATAAAGCATAGAATTACCACTTTGGGTTTGTATGCCTCTGCACACCAGTCAAGTTGCTCTTACAGTTTACATCCATGTCTGTGAAAACATGGATACTTCACACACATTTTCCCCTTGCCAGCATGAGCTCTACATCAGCATTGTTTCACAGGATTAATGTCACAAATTCAGTATCTGACCAAATGTCTCTCCTGCTATTCCTCAGTTATGGCTTAGAGTAATGGTTTCTGCTGAACATTATGGTGTCACAGTGAAGTTGACCTTTGACCTCTTTCATATTAAAATGTTAACAATTGTGTTAAATTTTGTAATAGTAACTGTATGAATTCTTGAGTTATGGCCAAAAACATTGTTTGTGAGGTCACTGTGACCTTGACCTTTGACCACCAAATTCTAATCAGTCTATTCTTCAGTCCAAGTGGGCATTTGTGTCAAATTTTAAGAAATTCCCTAACGGTCTTCATGAGATATCGTGTTGATGAGAATCGAGCGGATGCAAGGTCACAGTGACCTTGACCTTTTACCACCAAAATCTAATCAGTTCATTGTTGAGTCCAAGTGGACGTTTGTGCCAAATTTGAAGAAATACCCTCAAAGTGTTCTTGGGATATCATGTTCATGAGAATGAGACAGGTGAGGTCATAGTGCACTTGACGTAACACCTATGACCACCAGAATCTAATCAGTTCATCGTTGAGTCTGAGTGGACGTTTGTGCTAAATCTAAAGAAATTCCAAGGTGTTGTCCAAGGTGTGAATGGGACAGATGAGGTCACAATGACTTTGGCAGAGGCATACTGGGAGATCTTTGCATATACAGATAACATGCAGTGTTACTGGCAGAATGGTGACCAGGTGTCTTGAAGTATTTTGACAAAATAAACAAGATAATGTGCTCTACAAACTATGAGGCATTACCTTAATATACTGTCTGTGCAGCATAGAAAGGTAAGGAGTACTTCATGATAATTTAAAAATGTCCATCCTGACTTTGGCTCAGTGCAATAGACACAACCAAGCAGAGCATATGTTAACCAGCCAGCAGTAACAAGTTTCATTCTGTAGTCTGACCAAAGGACAGGTTTGATGTTAATTAGCTACAAATCATCAGTGGTGAAAGGGTAAACATCACAAACTAAATAATAACCTCTTACAGCTTGTTAAAGCACTGATTTAAATCATGATTTTGATAAACAAATGATGAACAGTCCTGCCTTGTGTGAATGTTTCTGGACATGAGCCCATTTCCATACATGTACTGTTATTATTAATTTACTGATGGAAAAGTTAAATCCAGGAGAGGCAGTACACAATTTAAACTGAGTCACATCTTGAACGATTAAAGAAAAATGTGACTTGAAAACAGCTGTGATTTACTACACTTAATTACAGTCAACCACATTCTAATTGATTTAGTAAACTAAATACTGAACGGCTCATCATTTACATTCCAAAAAACATTCACAGCAAAGTTTGGCATCTGTTGACCCCCACTGCAGTAAAGTAACTAATAGAAGAGAACACCATTATACTGAGGCCAAATACAGCAGTGAGAGTAAAGTCCATTTTAAATAGACTTTAACATGGAAAGTGCCTTTTTTCTGTTGTAACCAGTCCAGGTGATCAAGGAATACAGACCATTATAGAAAGCTATTTTCTGCAGTTTTGTTTTCCCTCCACTGAAGTGCCACCCAGCAGAGCCACCGGGCCACTCCACTTCAAATGGCCAGAATAAAAAGTACTATTTCAACTATGACAAACAATCTAGAAATAGCAGCCACGCTCGCGACTGTGAGCCAGCTGCTGTGACGATAAGGAGAGGAATTTCAGTGCACCCCCTTGTATTTAACTGTAACTTTACGCTGGGTTTCCTGCCAGCCCGTTTCCTGTGTGTATGTGTGAGTAGAAGGAAGGAGCGGACAGAACAGCGCAACTTGCCACTCTTTTTCACGGCATTTGCAGGTTCCAGAAAGCAATAAATCAGGCCTTGTTCAGACAAAAACTAAAACTTTTTGTTCAATTCATTCATTCATTCCCTTTCCTGATTGAACAGCAAAGTTGTTCACTGTAAATCTGACATGCTGATCACAAAAACTCTATAGGAAACTGATGCTTTGAGAAAAGTACATGAATTTAACTAATCTCATGTTAACTTTATATCTCTTTTTAAGGTTTACTTAAAAAATTGTTGTATTTAATTTATTTTTTGAAGTCAACTGAAAAACGACAAGTGAAATTAATTTTCTTTTCTAAGTGACAAAATGTATTAAACCTTATTACTTATTAAGATTATTTTCATTTTAACGAAATGCCATTTTTAGCATCTTAAGGCAAGTGTTTGTGGAAACAAAAAATCCACTTTAAAGCTTTTTATAGAAAAAAAAATCATTTTTTAGCAAAACATTTTTTAACAAAACTGGAAATATCCAGACTAAATCTTTCTCTCTGACTTTACTTGAGATATTACAGGACAGGATGTTGTGCCGTTTAATCACAAATATCAATCCTCAGTCAAGCTTAAGAATGGACTCAGTGATGAGTTGAAATTGTGTTGCTCTTGCTGAAATTGTGAGTTTTTAAAAAGTCTTGAAATGTAAGATGATCACAAATTATAATATAAAATTATTATAATGTAAAACAATTCAGGACTGATCATGGTGTTAAATAATAGAGCATTACATTTAAGAGTATGACAGGTTTTGTTTTAAAGTTATTTGTTTTGTTTCTTTGGTGTTGCTGTTATTCTGACTTATCCTTTGGTTTATCTATATTCTTTTTCGGTTACTGATTGAAAACATCTGTGTGAAATAATCTGTTTCCCATGATGCGTGTAAACCGAAATAAAATTAGTCATTCATTCATTCAAGCTTCAGCTTGCAAGATACATTAAACTGTTCATTCAAGTCTGACTAACTTAGTTTAATTATCACTATCACTTACTATCACTTACAAAGAACAAGTCCATTCACTCACTATTTTTTAATTTGCAACAACTTCACAAAATTAAGTCAATACTTCGACAATGTAAGTAAACTTAATTAATTAACAAAATGAATATAATAGCTACATTTACTTAACTTTATAGAGGCAATGTGTTTTTTTAAAGTAAGATGTGATGACGTCTTTCTATGTTTACACTGATAATGCATAAACGCTTGTATTGTGTGTTCAGAGAGAAGACATTGAGAGAGCCCCAAACTACCAAAGATGTGTCGAATATTGTGAATATTGTTTTATCAAGAATGTTGAACATTCAGTTTTAATATCTGGTTCCAATAAATGGTTTCTTTTCTCCTTCACAAAAGTAAACTTGTAAACTGGAGCAGTTGCTCCTCTAAAAGTCTGCCGGCCTTTTTCTAAAGCATGGTGCCGTGTTTTCATTCTCCTTCTTTCAATGCAGCTATTGGTTTAACTTTATTTCACTTTGGGGATTTTAAATGACTCGTGGACTCTTGACACTCAGTAGGACCGCCTACTGAAGGTCAGAGACTGGAATCATCTGTCGGAAACCCCTCAGTCTACTAGAGAGTGCTTCACATCAAGCAGTCTTTTTTTTTGAGTCTGCTGTGCAGAATACTTCTGGTAAATTTTGGTCCCCAGATTTTTGCTGTGAAGTGAGTGCTCCTGACTTTCACACTTGTAACAAGCTGCTGTGTGCATGTTGCAGCGGCACAGAGGAGGAGGTGACTCTGCACACTGGGCTCTGAGATAACTTTATATTCTTAGAAGTAGTGAATTTAAAGCTCACAGCAACTTAATGCGATACAGTCTCTGACTTTCTCTTGCTTTCTAGTGTTGGCAAAAAGTTTTGTTGCACAAATCTAATCGGTCATTAGCGGCGTTAGCTTTTTGTCGTTGTCACACTGAACATCCTGCTGAGCCCTGTTCAAACTTCATAACTTTATATAGAATAAAAACACATTTTTGAATATCTGTATCAAATGCCCAAATCCGATTCGAATGACATAATTCTGAGTCAGGTACAGCCCTAACAACAACGTAATGGCTGCTTTTATTTTTATTCTAGTTGTTTCCTTGTTGTAAAAAATAACATTTTATTTTTGTAATAATTCATATTTTTCTGAGGAATTTTCTGATTACTGATTAGCAACACTAGCCTTTTTTTTTTTCAAGAGAAGGTTAATGCTAAAGATGAGGTATGACTAAATGCTGTATGTGAAGATGGATCAAATGACAGCTCCCCATGAATAAAGTCAAAACATCTGGATAGCCTTCTGGTGGCTAGCTGCAGTATAGCTCATAAAGCTAGCCTCTTAAACAGGACACGGGCCAAACTAAAAACTCAAACTACACGTCAAATACATTTTTGCACTACACTGTCAGAGCACTGAGAATACTGTTATCACCAGCATGTTATTGTCACTGCAGAACAAAAGTCAGACTGTAAGCGGGTTTCCAATAACCCTCAAATTGTGCAAATTGGAATTGCAAATATAAAATATACGTTATGGAAACACACTAATTTAGAAAATATGTATCACTAAAAAGTTTTCACACTCACACGAGTTGATATTTCCGGTCAATCCCACAAGCCATATTTCGTAAAAAACTGCAATGGAAACACTTTTTTTTGGCTTTTCTAGGTCACATGATGCTATGACTACGTGCTTGTCAGGAGGAACTGGCTCCCTCATAATGCAGCAGGAGCCACAAGAGCTGTTACTGCATCGCTCAACTCTTCAAAAGATGAGAGGATCGCAAGAAAGGTTTTGAATCCACAATTCCTCGGTGAAAACGTGGACTATCGATTCCCAAGAATCCCTCATACGCAGCCGCTCCCACGTATAAGGGATTTGCCTTTCCATTATCACTCGCATAACACGCCTAGGTCGCTTTCGATTGGAAATAATGTTGGCTAGTGCGGTGGCTGCAATAGAAATAAAGCTGCTAATGTTTTCATCCATCCATCACCATGCTTCTTGGAATGTTATCGCCAGAGAAGTCAAATAACATCACTCAGTGGAAACACAGTCATCTCACAATTGTGTTTTATCGACATTTTGAAGATGTCATTTAAGTTTTGCACAAATCTGAAATGGAAACTCGTCCAGTGAACACTGACTTCTTCAATGTTACGTTTCACAGATGAACAACAGTGACATGTGTGTTACACATGAGCATACACAGAGCAGAGAAGCCTCTTGCATGCCACCGCCCTCCTTCCTGCATTCCTCAGGGCCGCTGCAGACTCCGCGGGGGGAGACTTTAATGGAAGAAGGTCAAAGGTCACTTCCTGTGCATTGATTAATTGAGATTTGCCAAAAGGAGCAGAGCATTAAGGGATCAACAGAGCATGTTTGGTGGAGAAACAGAGCATTTTTTTCAGTATGCATTGTCAATGATAAAGTAAAAAGATATTATAAAGATATTATAGGATATTATAAGATACATAATTTTTTACTTTCCTCGGAGTATTGTCTGAATTTTTCTGGGGCTTTTCACACAGGAGGAATGACATGTGGGGATTTGATAGTGATCCCTATCTTACAAAAGTAAGATGTAAGACAATTGGTGACATGTGAGACAATGAGAAACTTGTGTGCTTCTTCTTCAGCCTGTCTGACAGTGTTCAGTGGGAGACACTGATGGGAGAAACATTTACTTGTTCCTGATTCAGAACTGATATCGTCTGCCAGATGCCTCAGACTGACATCTGTGAGAGAGACGTGCACAGACTTCAGGGACAGTAGCGGGACTGCTCTGTTTCAACATGATGGTGACGGACTTACAGTAAATAAGGCTTTTACAGAGAAATGAGGCTTTGTAACAGCGGCTACAATTGTGTGTGCATGTGTATTAATGTTCCGAAATCTAATATGAAAGCCAGTGTTACATCAGAGCATGAATTTGTTAATCAGTGAAGTTTGGAAATCTAACAAGTTGTCTTTCAGTAGGAGGCAGCCATAAAAAAGCACTTTGGACATGGTTGGCACCCCTCGCTGCTGAGCTTTAGGTAAACATGACGACTACTTCACCGGCCACTAAATGTTGATCGCCAGGAGGGCAGAGAAAACACAGAGAGCATGGACCTCAGTGTAGACTCTGTGTAGAGCCGCAGCTCAGCTCATGTTTATCTTGGTTATGGAAACTTCCATCACTGTCACAGGATTTACAGTCAAGGTATGTCTTTACATCTGCAATTTCAACTGAATTTGGCTTTTGCGCCGCAGCAGACTGCAGCATCAGTGGGCCTGGCTTATTATGTATTGATGGATGCACATTTATCAGACATGTAAATTCACAAGCTCACAGGATACATGGTGTTTTACTTAGCAACACAATGCTAATTGTTATTTAAAAGTGTGCTGTTTACAAGCTTTGGGAGTAATAGATTACATAGAAAAGCGTTTTATAATCAGGAATCGTAAAGAGGCAAATTTATTCTGTTTAAGTTACAAGAAAAAAGATGTAATCAGATTACTGATATAGTATATGTATTAAAATTTATTATTTAATAATAAAAATATTAAATGTTCCTGTATTTGATGCTTGGCAGATGTTTATCTTGGACCCTGGCTAGTAGTACTAATAAAAATGATAATAACACTGACAATTGTAACTATTATTGTTGATAATTTACTATTATTATCATTATTAAATTAGTACATTGTGACCAAAAAAGACCTATATATACAGGTATGGGTGCTGTATAAATATGGTAAAAGTATTAAAATATTCAATCCACAGATGAATGCACACAGTCTACTTTCAGAAACTGTGACTTGAAAGGAGCTGACAGGACTATAGTGAATTGATGATGTTGCATCGGTACTATATAAGGATAGAAACTGTCGCACAGTGCCACTACAGTCATTCCTGGCTGCAATGGCAGTGCAAAGACACCGAGAGCACAGACGCGTGGAAGACCTGGAAATGCTGACCAATCAGAGCAGGCTGGGCTTTTTCAAGGGTGAGGATGAGACGAAATAGATCCATGGATAAAAACAGGCGCAAAAAAACTAAGTGTTTATACATAGGGTGAATAAAGGTATATTCAGGCAGACATTATGAGGGAATATATATATATATATAATTAAAGCATTAAAGCATCTTAAACATGTTCTAGTAAAAACCCCAAATACAAGTATGAAAATTTGCAGAATATGGGACATTTAATAGCCAACTGAGTCATTGTTTAACCATACAGACTATAGGTTTTGCTCAATTTTGTAGCAATCGAGAATACACTTCATATACTGTGAAACACACTGTATATAACAGATTCAGATCAAGTGCAAATTATTGCATTTCATTTCAGTCTCTGGAAAATGTCTGACTCACTGAGTAACCAGTCACATGCTGACCAGATGTAAACTAGGTAATATACAGACACACACCAGCCACACATCCACCAAACCTCCGGAACACCTAAATCCTATCAGAGACAGAGCAGATGTCAAACACAAACACACACACACACACCTCCAGATGGTAGAGTGTGTCCTGCCCCCTCATTTCATATTCAGTTAGCAGAATCAAAGGAGGATGAAGGCCTGACCTGCTGTATCCTGTGTGTGTAATGGGAAATGACATAATGAGGGGCATATGGCCACATAGGGGGAGCTGAGGAGGGAGAGAACGGAGAGGAGTGGGGAGGCAAAGAGGAGGAATTCACTGATAGGAACACTGTTCAGCATTTCAGCATTCAGTCAGGTGTTTAAATGTACATACATCTCTATCAGTTGACAAGTGAGAGGCGAGCCGAGCTCTGGCAAAGTCTCACTCCTGACGGTGATTCTAGTTTGCCCACATTTAGGACCATATGCACAAAGGATTGCTCTGCTTTTGCAGCCATTAAATCTGTGCAAATGAGAGAAAAAGATAGCATGCGATCCACAAAGTGTCCTGGGTGTGCATGTACCATTTGCATGTATTTAAAAGAGGGATTATTGAAATATTCTACAAAAAATTACCCCTTTTCTATGCAAAAAGCCTTGTTGCAAATATCATCTAATTCACAAAGACCAGCACTAATTACCACAGGCAGTAACAGTGGTGCTATTTAACGCCATTGAGACCAGTTTATTGAATATTCCATTTGTAGTTTGTTTGTTGTGGTATTGACTAATCACGTTTGAGAGGCATCTAAACAGTCTGTGTGGAATGAGAAAATAGTGGCCACTGAGCGATCTCAGAACCCATCGCCTTAACTGCCTTCATATTGCAATTCTGTTAGCTAAAGACATGAGTGAATGTTTCCGTACACACTGCACTGGAGTAAATAGTGCCTACTTCTCTAGAAATTGAATCAAAAATTCTGCATCAAGCAAGTTTCTGAAAGAGCATCACCTCTGACAGAGACCAAAGAGCAAAAGAGCACAGATTTAACCACATAAGCAAAGGTCACAAATCAGGGTAACACAGACAGAAGCTGTGTGGTAGGAGGCTGGCATGGAGAAATAAGAGAAAAGACAGGCTGATGAGACACTGTCATGCATTAACTCCAGTCCAGTCTGCTGCCGTCTGGGACACACACTCAGCAGTGCTTCAGGAAGTCATTTGTTCTGCAGCAGCAGCATGCACACCAGCCTCACACTATGTGTGACTTTGCCTCTACATCACACCGATTGTAGCCAGTCAGCTGGAGTGTCTACGACAACAACAACTCCAAACTATTACCATTCAGTCATTTCTACTAACAGAACACATTGTCTTTTACAATTATTGTAAATGCAGCACAACAAGAACAATATGGAATTTATTTTGGTTATCTTAAACTCGATATGTTTAATCCCCTTGACTCTTTCTCCAAAACCAAACAATGAGCTGACACACTTCTCTTCAAATCTGCCTTCAGTCAGCCCATTCAGATTAAATGGAAAATAAAATTGTTACAGCTTGAGTTCAAGTCTTGTATATTGCTTCCAGGAAAGCATTTGTTTCAGATGAATTCATTTTGGGGGGAAAACACAGAGATAAACATACTGAATACAGTTTAAAGGCACTGAAGAAGACTTTCAGGAAATGAGCAGAAAATAAAATTATACTGGAATATCCTTTTACTTCTTTCTAAAACAACAAATAGTTACCGGGCAGATGATTCAGAGAATACTAAACATCTTGACTGATTCAGCCTGACATCAAAATAAATCTGAGAGGAATCGGCGGTGGATGAAGCAGTCACTCATTTTTCTTAAGTTATAGCCCAGTGTCAATTTCAAGTAAAAGTCCTGCAATCAAATACTTAACTTTAGTTAAAGTATTGTGAGCAACATGTGTCAATGGTATAAAAAGTTAAGTATTTATTAAAGCCCTAAGATACCAACATTTCAAATGCAGAAAGTCTGAAAATCCATTACTTCCACTGGAATCACTACAATCATAGGATCTACTCGAGGAGGCAGAGTTAATCCGTGTTCCTTGTAGAGTTCAACTTAGGCAAATTCTGAAGCACAAATTTGTGCCACTGGATAATTGCAAGACATCTTGACAATGGTGTCCTTTGAGTCCAAAACAGAGGAAGCTATGGTAGCTTATTGGCAGAGCAGCACCATTCACTCTGATTTAACGCCCTCTGTCAGGGTAAAAACGCTTTCACAAAAGAGGAATGGTTTGCTGACAGGAGTCAATTGAGGAAATACATTTTTTGTATAACCTGAAACTTACTGAATTAGCAACCAGGCTAAGCTAACAACTTTGCTAACTAAGTGTTCGCTGGCTTGTTAGCTCTGTGAACTTCTCTTCAATTTTTTTGAATTAAACAAAATGTCAGGAGAAAGTAAACAGAACAGTAGATGGAAAAAAGAGAGAGTCTGTGGCAGCTACTTTTTTAGCTTACTGTATTGTGCTGCATTTACTGTTTAGTTCAGTATCACCTCTCTCATCGACCTGGTTTCCAGCACTGATAACACGAAGCAGTTTTCAAGGAAAAAACTCTGATGAAGCCACTGAACTGCTGCCTTCAAAAAGCAGCAATACAGTCAAGAGCACTCACTTCACAGGAGAGTGTGGCGACCAAAAAGTCCCACAGCACACCGACCAGAAAAAAAAAGGGGGTCTCCAACTGATCTGAACTGGACAACATGACAGCTCCCCCAAAGTGTAACTTTTCAATCAGGATCGCCCCCTGGTGGCTGTCTGCAGTATAGGTCATAAAGCCTGCCCCTCCATGTTAGTGAGTAAGACATAGGTGAAACTAAAATCTCAAAGTACACACCAAATAAATTGTTCCCGAAGATGGTTTCTGTCACTGAAGGTAGTTCTCATCATCCTGATGTTTGTTCAAGTGTTTATTTTTAGGACAAGTTCTGATGAGTTATTATAAAATACAAACGGGTGGAAAATCCATGCGCTCTCATTCAATGGAGCTACTCGTGATTGATCGGATTGAGGTGTTTTGGCGGGAAATCCCCCACCACGGATATTGCTACTGAGCAGAATATGGCTCTCAATCACCATCACAAGATGGCATGCCCATATCTGGAATATTTCAACCTCAGTTAAGCATAACGGGGGAAAGCGAGGGCGGGTCCATCTTTACATACAGTCTATGATTACAGTGTACAACACCTACTGAAATACACCATATGCTACCTGCTCAGGTACACTGTTCACCACCTGCTCATGTATACTGTATACTTCCTACTATGGCATACCATACATTACCTGCTCAGGTACACCATATGCTACCTGCTCAGAGACACTGTGCACTACCTGTTCAGCTGCACCTGCTCAGGTATGCCATAAACTACATGCTCAAATACACGGTAAACCTGCTCAGACAAACTGTACTCTACATAAGGTACACCATACACTGCGCATGTGTAGTTCGACAGAAAAAAAATTGTACCTACATGCACCTGCTCACAACAAGGTCAGTGGATTATCTTGAGTAACTGGGTCATGTCTTCTGGTAGGAGACTTTGTTGTTGAGTTTTTCTTTTTTTTTTTCTGCACTTTGAGCAGCAAAAGTTGAGTGCCATCTAGTTACATTATGTTGTAAAGAAGGCAGAATATCTCCAACACTCAACAACTCGTACCAAAACTATATAGATTGATAAACAGCACTATGGGTAAGAGGTAAATATGTGTTTTTGATTTTGGGGTGAACTGTGCCTTTAAATTGAATGATGACAGAGAAACTTAGGTTATCTTCTTAACCTGACTGGCACTGTGGTGCACAGCCCCCGACCCTGACTGGGAAGCTTATGTCATTGTTTTGGAAAAGCTCAGTTTACCCCATACGCACGGAAACACAGAGCTGGAGTGTTACACACTCTGTTATGTTCTGGGAACAGAGCTGAACCTGAGAGAAAAAGGTCTTATGAATTGAATTGGCTAGAAGTGGACGCACTGTAAGACAGCCCAGATGTTAGCGTGTGGCTGTGATGTGTTGTGGACAGCTGTTGACACCAGTGTGTTATCAGTAACCCCTCTGAGTGAATTCAGATATGTAAGAGTTAACTTGACTTTCTTGTAGGTGTTAAGAAAATAGCTGCAGATGCATTAGAGCAGGGATACTCAACTTGCTTTGATCAGGGGCCACTTTTGCAAAATGACAGGAGGCCAGAGGCCAGTTGCAACAGCCCCATACATGTTTCTAGGATTTTAGGACATCTCTAGAATTTTAGGACATTTCTAGGATTTTAGGACATTTCTAGGATTTCAGAATGTCACTACGTCATTTTAGGACATATAGGGACTTTAGGATATCTCTAGGATTTTAGGATATTTCTAGGAGTTTAGGATGATTCAAGGATTTTAGGATGATTTTCGGAGTTAAGGACATTTCAGGGAGTTTAGGACATTTCTAGTATTTTAGGATGTTTATAGGATTTTAGGAGATTTCCTGGATTTAAGCACATTTCCAGGATTTTAAAATGTTTCTATGTTTTTTAGGATGTTTTTATGATCTTGGACATCTCTCAGATTAAGGAATCTAGGAGTTAAGAACAAAACAAGAATTTTAGTACTTTTCTAGGCTTTTAGAACATTTCTAGGATATTAGGACATTACAAGAATTTTAGGACATTAATAGGATTTTGCAACAGGCTGTAAGTTGAGTATCAGTGCATTGAAGAACTAATGGTTTATGCTTAATAATAATTGTGGTGTTGATGAAACTGTTGATGCTGACTTCTGTAGTAAAGTGGCTTGAGCTCAGTGTCTCTGGGGAACACAGTCACTGGAATAATCTCAGCCATTGCAGTTTTATAGAGCTTATTGCCCAGAAAGACAAACTGTCAACCCAAGAGCTGCCCCTTAATCCTCATATTATTTCACTGGGTGTATTTCTCCTTCTTTATATTTAGCCTAGACAAAACACTAGCAATGGGTTGCTGGTTGTAAAACATTATATTTTATTGTCAATCCAAATATCAGTATACCAAGGGATGGCCAAGAAATTTAACTCTGCATGCTGCACTTTAATCTTTGTGTTCACCAAACTATAATTAGGTTTGCAGGACTCAGGCCCATGGCTGCTCACAGTGGACACGAAAAGAAAGGGGCTGCCGTTCGTCTCCCTCCTTCCCCTCCTCTTCCCCTTCTGCTTTGAGGAGTCAAATTGGTTCCAGATGCATTCTCTCACGGCTAGCCGCCATAACCAAATCACAACATGAAAGAAACGCAGACAAGTTTCGCAAAACTCGGTAGAGGAAGTATGGAATGTATGGAATTTCTACACAAAATAAGTGTAGGGAGGAAGTTTAGTGAAGAGGCCATTATCTTTGTAACCGGATGATCACTTTCCCACATGGTGCTGTATGTTACACCTTTTTAGATATTCGGAGACCTTTATTACCGTCACATTGGGAGACAATGTGCACCCCAAATGAGGATCTGAGAGCTGTGTTTCTTTCATGTTCCTGGCAGATGTGTCGGAGAAAAAAACTGTACAAAGTAATATTTAGCCAGAGCAAATCCACATCCTGCACCCATATGGACTCAACTTCAAAGACCTACCCACCAGCATGTTAGACCAATTTATAACCCTGCCCATGGAGCCCCTCCGAACAGAACGCTCGCTAAAGGAGGCTGGGATACACACTGGCAAAAATAATATTACAGAGAGACAACAGCTGAAGGTCTCCTGAGAAGATGTCTTACCAAATGGCTCAAAAATGTAGCAACAAAGTGCAAAGTGGCAACGCAATGTTGACTCGGGCAATTAACAAGTGAAAGCAACTCCACGGCCTGTTTTCCTACAACACCAACACACACCCCTGTGTTTGTAGAACAAGTTCTAGTGCATTAATTAGCACCCTGAAAAGCTAATACACTAGTCAAACAGACACATTTGGCTCCCATGCTGTTCTTACTTTAACCCTTTCAAAACCGGATTGACATTTCATTGTGCTATGTTCAGACACCTTAAGCAAGCATTTAAAGCTCTGAAACCTGAGAAAATTGTTTTGATTTATTATAATTATTATTATTATTATGGGGGATTGTATGAGTATCTAGCTAATACTTGGGTCATAATGTATATTTATTATTATATCTATTTATTCATGTATCTTTTTCACTTTTTAGAGATTATTCACTGTTTTGTTTTTGTTTGGGATTTTTTGTTTGTTTGGGGGTGGGGGGGCGGCTTTGTGTGCATATCTTGCCAAATTTTGGGTCATAATATATAAGGTATATCCATTATTATTTCTATTTATTTATTTTATTTTTTGCATTTTTTACAGATTATTGCTGCACTTACTAAAGCTGATTTTAATTAGGGAATTATATGGGAATAACGCTTAAACACGAGGAATTTATGGGGATAAATGTGTTTTGGAGGTTTTGGGGTGGATGCCGAGTTGCAGCAGGTCCTACAGATTCGTTAAATGTCTTAACAATTATTCACAAAAGCTGTGTATATTTGACAATAACAAAAAGGGTTGAAAATGCTAAATCGTTCATAGTGTTTGCCATAGCAGTAACGATCCGTATTTCCCCGGCTATTTGTCACAGAAGGAACCGAGTAAATGTACTTTCAAAACCATCAAAGTCCAGCAGTCAAATAAAGCAAGAGGGAGCTCTAATGTCCTCCTCTTATTAACTACGCTACGGTTGTCCTTAAAACTTCAAAAGCTCATCCGAGACATTTTCCTGTTCTCAGAAAACGCTAAACAGGATGCTAACCCCATACGTCGCGTTCCTCGAGACGGGCAGAGCGTCACGCTAACATTAATACCAAAAACACATTAATTTACCTTCGCTTTGCTTTTTCGCAAAGATACCGACGTAAAAATAACCACTAAAAACCTTGCGAGCATAATTAATATGTATTCTGTAATTCGGTTTGCAATAAATAAACTAAACATGACTAAAATGGAACTTTTACAATTGTTCCCCCCCGTTATTCCCACAGTCAAATCACACCTAGACACTCCGTGGTGGGCGGTAGCTAGCATTTTGAACTAGATAAAACGTGTGGGTTTTATTGATAAAAGAGCAAACTGCTGGACACCTCCTAGCCCGAATTTACCAGAGGACTTTTATGATTCATATGAAATCTACATTACTAGTCTGCGAGGTGCTCAAACTCACTAATAAGCAAGAGAATGTCACATTGTGAAGTTTGTAAAGGAGGTTTGGTTCACTACATAAGAGCGGAATGTGACGAGCCAACAGAGTGCCAGCTGTCAGTGAATCAACAAGTTAGTCCCGTGCACGGGATAAACGGTTTTACGGTGCAATCGTACACAGTTTTGGCATTTTTTACAAAGTTTAACAATGCCGTAGACATGGACAGATGACATATAGCTGAAAGAAGACAGAGACTCACCCTGAGCTCGGAGCGGCTGGCTGTAAAAGTTTACGGCGAGGAAGAAACTGATTATCTGGAAATACACACGCATCTTATTGAAATCCTAAAGTGCATCGTGGACAAGAAGACTTTGAAAACACTGATGCCGTGACATGCTCCATGAATCCCTGTTAACTCTCTCTCTCTCCCTCTCCCTCTCTCTCACTCTTTTTCTCTCTCTCTTCACAGTCCCCGGTTCTGTGTATGGACCGCAGAGGACATGCGCAGAACGGAGAAACCGGTTAACGGTGACCACCCAAAGGCTTTCTCAATGAGGTCTACTGTAGCAAACATTCTGATTAAATTCCAGATGAAAGGATACGAAACTGTGAGTTTTAAACACAAATATGGCCCTAATAGTCCTAGAAATTAGCTGAAATCTTTGAAATCTCGTAAGATCCAAGAAATGTCCTAAAATCCTAGACACGTTGTAAATCATAGACATTTTCTGAAAATCCTATACATGATGAAATCCACGAAATGTCCTAAATTACTGGAAATGTCCGAAAAAAACAGTATAGATGTCCTAAAATCTTAGAAATGTCTTAAAATCCTACAAACTGAAATCATATATACACACACACACACACACACACACACACACACACACATATATATATATATATATATATAATCCTATAAAATCCTAAAAAAAAAAATTTAAAAATCTAACATTTTTGAAACATCCTTAAATCTTTTTTTCTTTCTTTTTTTCTGACATCTCACTTGTATATTTTGCCATGTTAAAATCAATTTAGGATGGCAGTATCCATCACTCTGGTCCAAACTGAAGAAGGATCCTATTGTCATTAAATGTGATACAGATATTCATGTTGTCCAGAGGATGAATCCAACGGATATTGTTGATCTTTTGACTTTTCCTCAAGTGTCACTATCAGGGTTCACACCTGTAGTTTTGAGTAAAATATCATAACAACTATTGAAAAGATAACCACTGAAATTTGTGTCAGCCATTCATGTTCTCCTCTGGATAACAGCCTAACTTTGGGTGATCCTCTGACTTTTCATCTGGGGCCATTGTCAGAACAAAATTTTGACATATGTCACAGGATAGGTGAAAGTTTTGATCCAGAACCCCATTATTTTTTTAAAAATACAATAATTAATTTAGAGGAGTGTGCAGCCTTAGCAGAGATATTTGCTCACTGGTTTCTCCTGGCAATGTGCGAGTGAGAGCGCAGAAGACAGAGAGGCTGCAAGGGGGAGAGCTGACCAAAAAAGACAGCAATATTAGAGATGGATGCACATGTTACACCCATACACCCAACACACAGCAGCCAGTCAGTCAGTGGTGATATTAGGCTGGTCTTAGTTAGTTGAGCCCATTAGATTTGTGTCTGACTTAATCCCGACTTGCTCGTCATGCAAAATTGGACAATGATAATCTCGAGAGATCGAGGAGGCTGCATTCTTCAGAGCCAGGTGCTGCAGTTCCTCTCCAACAACTTCAAGACCCACGGCATGATGGAAAATGTCTCGCCGTCACCCGATCTAACAGCTTGGTTTAGATATCGACACAATAATATGATGTTTAATATGAACTTTTCATTTTTGTTGAACTGGAGAGAGTCTGACTTAATTTGTCTGATTTGGAAGTTCATTCAGGTAACAGAATACATGCTGTGGCTGATGGTGAAGTTCTGTAGTACACTAAATATCACAGATTATAAACGCTACACAGTCTATCGTATCTTAACATTGGACTGTTTCAATTACTGAAGTATTAAGCAACACAAAGACTCTTAAAATAGGATCTGCACAGATGTGTCCTGACTATATCTGACTGATCTTTAATGAAAGAAATACAGGACAAGAAGTTGTCTTGTATTTCTTTCGTCTGTTTGTGACTGTTATTTTTTTCAGTTTATTTTTGTTTTGGGGGGGACATGTCTGCTCAGCTGATTTATATACAGTTGCAAACTATTATGATGCAGATTCACATCCACTCCTCTAGGCTGCTCTCCTACACCAGGGTCCACGCCAAAAAAGGACTTAGTGAAAAAACAATTAAAATCAGTTTCATAAATATTTTATTGGTCGTAGGGGGAAATTGTGATGTTACAACATAAAAAATTATAGAAAGTAGAAATAAGAGATAAGAGGTACATTTCAAAAAAGTAAAATAAAAATATGTGCATTATGCTTCAATTTCACACCAGTATTAAAGAAAACATTTAAAAATGTGAAATATGTATAATATGCTAAGTATGTATGTAATCACATAAACACAGCCTGAGCATGGCTCATTTTGCTCATGCATTTAATTAGGTCAATTGACACTTACAATGTTCATTTTGTATATAAATCATCATTTAAAATGAATATGCATTCATAAGTAAGTAAGTAAACAAATAAATAAATAAATGAATTAATTAATAAATATTACTGAGTGAATATTAACCTCTACACTGCTAGTACAAATTTCTCATAATTACAACAGCTTTTAATGCTGTTTGTGAATCGAAATAAGATATTACCACTATTGAAAAAATACATTTTTTTCTTGAATTTTTTCATTAAAAAAGTATTTTTTAAAAGCTAAAAAAGCACTAATATCCCATAGAGGTGTGTTGTACAAGTATTTGTAAAGTTGTTATATGTTCAGAATACACAGAATGCTCCGACATATTCGTTATTTCTACAAATCTGCTCTTGTGCTTGTAACACCTACACCGTATTGCAGCTTTTCTGTTGAGGCACTAAGTTGAGGTCAAAATAGATCAAACTTATTTGAAACAAAAGAGAGGAAACAATGATCTTTCACTTTGACCAAGGTGCCTCTGTTAGCTAAACCTAACCCCATGTGAGATTCAGGAAGTGAAGCTCTGTTAACAAGGTCCTGTATTTTGTACATCCATCATCCACCCCAACTGCCTTCCTGCAACTATTACTACCATAACATCTTAGACTGAAAAAACCTTTCCACTCAACGTAATCCGGGCGGTAATTATGCTTCCCTCAATATGTGCCTGGCAGCACAAAGTTTATGAGAGCATCATGTCTGGGAGGATTGCACATAGTGTTCTTGGCTAATAAGCATAGTTAAAGCATGCAATTAGTCAGACCAAAAGGCAAAGCAATAATAAATAAATACAATTATATTTATGGTGAGCTTTTTCATGGCTAAAAGAGTTTGCAGAGAGTCTGCAGACTTTTTTCAAGAGACTGCTCAAAGTAAAGGTTTGCAAAAATGTTTTAGAAAAAAAAGTTTTAAAAAAAAAAATAATTAAACAAATCAATGTCTTTCTTTGTTTCATGAAATGTTTTTGTTTAATTTTGTTAAACTGATTTGTTAAAAATCATTTATTTGACTCTTCATTAGATCCACTCATGATGTCCATGAGCAAGCGGCAGGGGCGTAAATATAAGGCAGGCAGTGAAGTTGCACTGGGGGGGGCAACAATCTGTTAACCAACAGTATATAAAGATGGACAACATGACAGCTCCCCCAAAATGTGGCTACTTAGTCTGGATCTCCCCCTGGTGTCTGACTGCAGTATAGGTCATAAAGCCTGCCCCTCCATGTTAGTTAATGAGACATAATCCAAACTAAAACCTCAAAGTACAAGCCAATACATTTTTCCCAAAGATTGTTTCACTGAAGGTAGTTCTCATCCCTGTAATGTTTGTTCAAGTGTTTGTATTTATGATAAATTTTATGATAATTTTTTATGATAAATTAAATGATAAATCATAATAAACTCTTTAAATAAGTTTTAAAGAGTTATCATATTATACAAAAGGGGATTTTCCGCCATGACTGACAGCTGTGACAGCCAATCTGTCCATTCACATTCAATGGAGATGCTCATGATCGGTCAGACGACGGTGTTTTTGGGGAACTCCCCCCACCGTGGATATCGCTGCTGTGCAGATGCAGGCTTTCAAAGACATCACCATCGCAAGATGGCAACGCTCTTATCCGGATATTTTAACCTCACTTCAGCATGGCAGGGGTAAGTGGGGGCGTATGTCGTCTATCTTTATATACAGTCTATGGTGTTGACTGGAAGGGGGATGCTTGTGAGTCATTCAGATTGTGTTTCACCTCTGTTCAGAGAGGAACGTTTGTTTAATTTAAAATGTATGCCATCAAAATGGCAAACCCACCTGCACCATAGTTTTCATTTTTTCTTCTTTTTTTTGTAAAGTTGTCTGTATATGAAGAAAGCTCATCACATTTCCTGAAGATGCTCTATTTTCATGCAAACTGAATATTTCTATGACTTTTACCTTCACTGTAGGCTATAAATTAACTTTCTGTTATCATTAACAATAATCTGCTAATTTGTCTGATAATTTGTCAAAGTTTCAGCATGAAAAGATAACCATTCAGGTGAGACAGATATGGCAGGTTGCCAGTACACCCACCCAGCGATAGGAAGTGTTGTTTTCCAGGGGGCCCTCCCAGTCTGTCACCTCATTGTCCCTCCTAATGCCATGTCAGCGGGGCCAGGCGGCTTTTTGTGCCACACAGCCGTCAAACGGCGGGGAAATGTCTGTCCAGGGAGACATCCTCTTTTGTAATGGGTCAAAGGTCGTGAGTGAGGAGGATGTCAGGGGCTGGAGTCAGCACTTTGGCCCCATGTGGCTACATCATGCTGTTGACAAGCATGAATGGTGAGGGGCTGGCGAGGGAGGGCCCACTGGCAGCAGAGAGGAGGGGAATGAATCATGTATTCATGTAGATGTACTGAGGTCATCTTGGACAGACACACAGTCCTTTGAGTTTAAAACATATGACATAGTACTCTGTGTACTACAAGGTACTATTCTATCACCCCTGAAATAGAATTTACTATTAAATCAAATTGCAACTTGTCACAACTCATATAACAATCCACTGTAATGTACTCATCTGCATTATCTTAAATTCATTAACTGAGCCTTCATCAGTCATCAATTTAGAAAAAATGTTTAACTTTCAGTTGTTTTAATGCATTTTAAATACATAAAACTATTTTAACTATATTAGAAATTATATTGCAGCCACATTAACTGCATCATTATTCATTGATATTACTCAAATGTAATGAGTTAATAGTTCAAATTCAAAACATTTGTAAGTGGTATATTTTACAGATTAAAATATATTATTTTTTCTTTCATATTAAGTATATTTTAAACATACATGAAATAATTAGATCAAATGGCTGTACATATTTGCTATGTTACTTACTTTTTAAAGTATCCCTACCACATATTTATTGTTATTTTTTCAATTCTATATTTAAGTTATTGAGTGTTGCTGTACTTGAGGCTATTATTCATTTTAATATGTCTATAGCATGTTTAATATTTGCACCAAAAACCAAAGCCAACTAAATTCTTTGTATATATACTGTACTTATTAGCTTTAACATGTGCTGGCATTGATATTTACTTGATTTGTCTGAATTATTACACAAAATGAAGTTAGGATTCCTCAGATCATTATTAATAATTATACAATGTTTTGAGTATATGTAACATAGCTGCCTAGGATTTGCATTATATTAATTTTTTGGAGTAACAATGTCACTTATTTTAAGTCAGAGTGTACTTGTTACCTAATCTCTGTACCTAAACAGATATCTACATCTATATGTATAAGAGATCTCTGTGCAACAGGACAAGTTTTGATCTTGAAAGTGTTTTTTTTTCTTCTGTTTGAAGTCTGTTTGTGGTTGGAGTAGTACTGACCAGGTGGTATCGAGCTGCAGGTAAACAGTCTGTGTAGAGAGCAAAAGTGGCAGAATGCCCAAATACAGTCATAAAACCCAGTGGCTATTGTTGACAATTATCAACTATTGATGACAATTTTCTGTTTTGAAAGTATATCTTTTTATAGATATTAACCGTAAGGCCAGCATGTGGAAAAGTAAATCTTGGCTTAACCCTACACTGTTACATGTGGTTTAATATAATATACAACCCATTACATTTGTTAGATCTTAGGCATCTTAGATCTTAAAGGAATATTAAGTCAGATGAGAACAGACATAAATGTGCTTTGGGTTGCAGTTATGTTCATAAAGCAGCAGTGAACCACACGCTGTGTTGACAGCAGCATTGATTATACCTGAAGCATGTAGATGTGTGGACACATGGCTCAAACACATCAGATCTTAAACTGACAGGACACTGCTACTACCTATTTGTCTTAGAAACATGGCAATGTGTCCAGGACTCTGCATTGTTTGATTAAAATGGGAAAGTGAAACTGGCTAAGATACAAGCAATGTTCTGGGTTTTATTGATGTGTTGTCACGTTGCCAAACAGAGGTTTGCTGCATCCAACTACTCCTTTCCAAAAGGAGAGCTGACTATCAGGTAGCAATTAACCAGAATGCAACCCTATAAATGTCTTCAGGTAGAGACTTACTCAGAGTGTACTTTTGTATGCCCATATGTGTGATTCATTGTGTCTTCATATCTCAGTGATGTATTCTAGAAGTCATCAAACTCCGGCTGCCCTCAGTTATATGTCCTGATCCTGTCTGGAGTGTCCTGATCTTGATGGTTTTATCTTGGTCGCCCTGACCTGACTCCACTCTCACAGAGTCCATGACCTTGTTCTGATGTCCAGCCAAATGAATCCTTTCCAAATGGAAAGCTGCCAAGCCATCATTGTTTCAAGGTTGGTTGGATGAGGACAAGCATGACTCATCTAAACCTGCAGCATCTTTCCAATCATTCTGCTACTACATTTTTTAAGGTTTGGCAAGGCTTTTGAAATTATTTTGAACAGGAATTCCCCTCTCTTGATGGTGTACCACCAGTCCATTCCAACCAGCTGTGGTTATTTGCTTGGGGCCCTGACACACCAAGCCAACAGTCGGCATTCGGTCAATGTTGGGTCGTCGGTGAGCATCTGTCATTCTAGCATTTTTCTGTGTCCCACACCATTGGCACTAGTTGGTCCTTGTTGGCTGTTTTCTGGCCAGTTCAACATGTTGAATTGGTGTAAGAGGAAGCATAGCCCATCCATGAGAGAAATCACTGATTGGCAATTTAACTCACTGCACAAGAAAAAAAAGAAGTCAGTAAAGTAAATAAACAACTAAAGTCACAAGGACATGAGATCAAGATAAACTTGATATATTAGTATGCTTTGGTTGCAATTGTTTGAGTAATTATTTGCTACTGCATGGTAAATGTCATTTGTTCTTTTAACATTGGATTGAGTTGTTGATGTGCTTACTGGCTAACAAGCATCTTGAATCTGTCCTGACATTCTACCTTTTTTAGTGACCAGTATAGACTACTATTGCCTGTTGGTAAGGAAAGTTATCCCCTCTCAAAAAGGCACAGAGCATACATGCAAGTTAGTTGTGGTTGTAGTCTTTTCGGGGTGTTCAAGCGCAACTTTGTGGCAAAGACTTAAGGCAAAGCAACAATCTGCCTTTCTTTATCACTAGTTCTTTAGTGTGTCTGGGCCTTAAGGGATTTAAAGTTTGAAACCTGTGCATTGGAGTCGTTGATTGGTGCATCATATGTGAGGTTGAGCACTGTAATTATCCACCAATATATTCTATTTCTTACAGTATGTATACACACAAACATCTGCTTGAGGCAGCAGCTTGATGACAAGCAGTCTGGAGGAGTAAGGAGTAGTAGTAAGGAATCTGTAGAAGAGAGAGTCTCTTGTTTTCAGTGGGGGCTACAGTGCAAACCCTGAGGCCAGAGGCTCCATCCGTCACTGACTGGCCAACTGGCTCCCAGCTTCTGCATAAAGCTCCATTGTCATGGCAGATGGAGTTAGGCACCATGATGGATTCAGTGTTGTTGTTTGCCATTAGGTCTGTCTCTGTTTCCGCTGACCAGATGTTTTAATTTCAGTTATTTCAGCTTTACAGATGTCTGCCAAGTAGAATATGCAGTTTTATGAGCTTCAGCAAGGTTAAGTCATGAATAATTAACAAGATTGATGTTATGTAATGATGCAATTAGATATTTTGGCGGGATGGCTCTGTTCTGGGCACTCTTTGACTTTCTATGCGCTCACATGGAAAGCCAAAGGCTGAGAGAGCACCTTCTTGCCCCCTGCACCTATGTGGAGAGCTTAATGTGGAGAGAACAAACCTCTCTGCCCTTCTATGCACTTACATGGAAAGCCTCCAGCAGGGTGAGCAGCAGCAAAGGATTTAGGATACAGAACAGAGCAAGTATCAATCACAAATAGAAATGACATTGATAAGTCAGACATAGCATGAAAATGAGGAGCGGAGGTGAAAGCAAGATGGAAAGAGGCTTGCAGAAGAGGCAGGGACAGTGGACAAACCAAAGCAGTTTAAATAGGCGCCCTGAATGAGATTTAGCAATTGGAATCATCAGCTGACTCCCTTCTAACAATCAGCTGATCTATCAGCTGATGGGGCTGCTTGAGATCAACAGATGTAGCTGGGATGTGGGCGGAGCTTGACACCATGGTTTACCTGAACTAACACTATGCTCAATTTTAGATTTGAGGTGAACTGTCCCTACTTATGTTTATTTTAATTTTAACTTATATTTTTATATTGTTGGAGTCAAACTCTTTTGGCTTCATGCACCACTGAGCAACTTCCCTAGGCTTGCCTTCCATGCTGTGTCCAGGTTTTGCCCCCCACTGAAGCAGTTTACAGTGGTGCTACTCCCTGCGTGCATTTTAGTGTTTCACCGATATTTGTTAGGAACTCTCGGCTTGAAACTGGGATGTCTGGTCACCATACCAAAACCTAGCCAAACCTTAACAAAGCAATCTCATATCATAAACAGATTTTTTTTAAACAGGAATATGTTATTTTTTTTGGAAAACACAACTTGTTTAGCTAATTTCACTTCAGTGTGTCTTGGTGGTGATTAAAACCATAAATTCAATTTTTATTTTTTACAAAAGATTTCTCAGCCTATCACGGTCAGATTTATATTTTCTTGCTTCATTAACTTCCAAATCCAAGTTCCCAGCTTCAGTGTCCCATCAAAAAACGTTCTGCCATTTCACAGTGGATCATTGTTTCTCTCCATTGAGCTCACCAGAAGTTACCAAAAAACCCCCCCCCCAAAAAAAAACTAAGAGAAAGTACATGTATCGCTAAAAAAAGAATAATTTTCCAGGTATTTACCATGCTTACCTGTCTATGCTTTAACAGTCATATTGGCCAATAGTGAGGGACCACCGATAAAATCTCCAGAGGGTGTGTCCATCATTCTTGTAATGGGTTACACACACTTCAGTGCCATCCCATATGTTGACTAGTGAAGGCTTGTTTAAATTCTATTCTCTGCTTTTCCAAAGGAGACATGTCACATGTCTCCCTGTGACATGTTGGTGTGTGGGGTTTCCATTCACACCTATGCAGTTATGCAGTAACCAAGGGGGTGTGTGTGCGTGCGCAGCACTTTGTTTTTGTGTATGCCCCTCAGGCGGCATTGCGTTGCCTTTCAGCACCTGTCAGAATGTGAAAAACACACACACACACACACACACACACACACACACACACACACACACACACACAGACGGTGTGAATGGAAACCCAACATTTCCCAAGGCAAACAGCACCTGTCAAGCTCACACTAGCTACTCATGTACAGTATGTGTTCACACTAGCTTCACGGTTGAGGTAGCATGCACACATGCACACAGTCACACCTCCAGGATGCTGTGAAAAGTGTGTGTGTGTGTGTGCGTGTGTGAGTGTGTGTGTCAGGGAGAGAGAGAAAGAGGAGGCTCTGTTAGTGTTTTGCTGTCAGCCATGATGGATGGGAAACAGAGCATATGGTTTGCTATTGTTAGTCAGTAAATCCACCTTAACTATAGAGCTGTTTGCTGGGATGATGGCAGGGGTAGACCATGACTCACAATGCTATTCAATGGAGAGTGAAGGAGAATAACATGAGCCACCTGTGGCCCACTGTAGAGCCAAGACTGTCAGCTGAGAGGACTGTGTGTGTGTGTGTGTGTGTGTGTGTGTGTGTTTGTCTGTGTGTATTTACAAAGATTGAGTGTCCTTGTGAAAAAAGAGATTGCAGATTTTTTTTTTTAATGAGAGCTACAAAATGGAAGGAAAGTCTTTCAATCTATATTTTCATATTGACAGTGACTGAAATGTGTGATGTGAAAGGTGTCCATCAGTGTGATGAATCCACAGAGGATCGTCACCTTACTTTGCAGTTCTGTTAAACTTTTGCTGGGGGGTAAATATCGGATTTTAGACAGAAGTTAGTTCCGACCAAGCAATTTGATTGGTCGAGAGGCATTCCATGAGTGCTAAGTACAACATCACAGCAAATTTTAACTCTGCATGTATTACTCCGCTTTATGGCTGTTCTAAACCATTAATTAGGCTCACACTAGTGATCTGTAGTTTATTTAACGTTACTGTAGATTGCATCAATGTTTGAAGAGCGAGGAAATCCTATCTGACCAGCATCATCACTTATAAAATACCTGAGCACAATTCTGCTTGATGTAAAAGCCCTCTAACTGCAGCCCAGGAGGGGAGCAGTTGTGACGGACGAGTTTTAGTATATTGCCGTTCACTGGGAGTAAACCAGCTGTCACAGATGTTACAAGGATGTGTAATGAGACAGAGACACACCAACCACAGCCTGAGAGACACCGCCATACACAAACTGTCTCATGCTGGATTCAAGGCGATGAAGATCATGGCAGTGAGACAACACACACTCAAGAGACGTTCTGTCTTATCAATGCCATCCTGCCACGTTGCGTTTTCACTGGCCCATTAAAGGGTACAGTACAATAGAGTAAATTTATATCATACTATTTTTTTGGGAAGCGGGCCCAATAACACTCCGAAGTTGCACTAAATTGCTACATAATAGCAAGAGAGAGAGCAGCATTAGGGACTGGTGACTATTTATGAGAGGGAAGAGGTGCTTTGAATAATTTTTTAAACACTGGGAAGGGAGTAGTACTGTTCGGGACACAGATCTCACAGCTGGGTTTTAAAGGTATGTTTTCTTAGTATTTGTTTCACAGTGTGAAATACTCACACTCATACCACTTTGCACACAAAATGTGATTTAAAAATCAGGCAATAAAAAAACATTATACACACACACACACACACACACACACACACACACACACACACAAATTACTATATACTTCTTCCAAAGGAGATTTTCTAAAAATTATTATAACATCCTGGGATATGTCAATGATTAGCAGCAACATTGACTGTGACAGTGCACCTAGTGGAAATAGCATGTATTTTTTCCATATGCCAAATGTGGTAAAAAAATGACATCATCATTTGGAAAATAGTAAAAATGACAAATCCCAAGACAAAATCCCAGAAATGACACCCAGAAATAACACAATGCATGTTTTTATTTCTGATGGCTGTGGGATCAAAAATTGCAGATTGAGTGGCTTTTTTTTTTTTTTTTTTTGCATTTAACATTCTGAATGTAACAATTTAGTTTCCAAATTGTATTTTAGCCTTATTGTAGGAGCTGAGCTGGAAATTCACAGATTAACCAAAAATACACAATTTTGCCAAAATATATGCCATATTCATGAACACAGCCAGAATTATAAAAAAAAAAGAAGAATGAAAAGGTTAATAAAATGCACTTTTAACTCTTACATATGGCAAACATGGCTGAAAGATTTTTGGTTTTTTGTAAATTGTGGCCTCTTTATACATACAGCAGATATGCAGTAACTTTACTGTCCAGTTGAAGTCATGTTTCTGCCCTTTCTGGTTCTCAGTTCAATATTCCAGGATTCAGTCAGCTGTTTCCTGTTTTGCTACCACCAACTCAACATTTTTTATCAGTTAACAACTAATTCTTCAGGTTGTTGGCATTGGTTTATCAGGAAATGAAGTTCATGAAAGTTTGCAGTCTGTGACAGCAAGTGACACCTTTTAATGAGTCATTAAAAGGTGTCACTGTAACGCTGTTGATATAAAAATGCAGCTTTATTACTATCAAGCCTCTTGGTATAATCACAGAGAGATGTGTGTGGTTGCATGAGTGTGTGTGTGTGTGTGTGAGTGTGTGTGTGTGTGTGTGTGTTTGTGTAAGGATGGTGGGTGGTGGGGACTGTATGAACACCTTGAGGCCATATGTGAACCAAACCTGCTCAGAAACGTTGGTGTAAAGAGGAAATAAAAACCAAAAAAAAAACATGCACACACAAACAAAGGTGCAGGCAGCCCACAGACCAGAATGTGGCCTCTGTGCTTTGTGGTTTCAGGATGCCAGTGAGCCAGAACTCTTTGATTGAGTCTCATTTCATCTGATACCAGAATGAGTTGAGGTCGCCTCACATGTGCTCCAGCTTCCTGTTTGTGGTCTTATTTGGGACTGTGGATCAATGGCTGTGTGCTGCCCAGCTGACACCTGTCACTGCTGAGCACATTAAATCACACTCAACTGAATGAAGCATTTCTACAGCTGTTTCATGCTTCTTCTTTAAAGATAAGAAAGTAAAAAAAAAAAAAAAAAGCACAATTTAATGTTGAGGATTTCCGTTCCCTCACTGCACACTTCATTACCATCAGCGCTTTATTGTATTAATGTTTAATCTTTGTATAATTCAACTCAAAATGTGTAACATTTTCAGATTAATACTTCTTGACTGGATATAGTCTGAGGCAGACATGTTGTAAGCATGTTGTTGGTTGAAACTCTGCTGACGCAGGAGCCTTGCACGGTATATATAAGATGAGATTTCTTTGTTCTCAGACAGTCAGACTCCTGGACTGGACTCATGGTGTGTCAGTTATATATTAAGCCAACAACATCTGATCCTGCTGCATCATGTGTCGTTTTTCAGAATATTTTTGAAAGTGCAGTGGTTTGGATGACTGAGTTTTCGACAAAGAACTGACTTGAGCTTCAGTCTACTTTTCTGGCTGTGGTTAGGACCAATTTTGACCACAACAGTTTCCACATCTGAAATTACATATAGCCAATACATATCATGCTAATTTGTCCTATGAAATGTCCAATTCCATGTGCAAATATATATATATATATATATATATATATATATATATATATATATATATATATATATATAGTATATAGAATGTACATATAGTTTTTCATGACATTAGCTTACACATCTGTTTTACTTGTATGGTTCAAGATACATTATCGTGTATTAAGACTATAAAGTATCCACTTCCCACCAACACACACACACACACACTGCTGAAGCATCCAAATTCTCAGAAACAAAGCTATCTCAAAGCTATCATCTAACATCTAACCCTTGAACACTCCAATTTCTCAGGTTTTGAAGTTGTTTTTTGTTGTTTTTCTGAGAGAACAAAGGGAGCTCCAAATTGATTCTGGAGAACTGATGATGTCCAAACATTCATTCAATTTAATGAAGAAATGCATGAAATAATATTAAACTCCCTGCTTGCACATCTGCATCTGAAGGAAGCCAACATGACCTTCCAGACCCACGGTTAAGAAGCTGAGCTACAGGCTGTTGGCTGGTGTTGAACGTGTTTACGTGTCCTAATATAAAGTGTGGAATGTGGCAGGTCTCTCCTGGCAAGATCATCTAGCAATCTTTTATTTTCCACATGCACAGGAGAATGTAACATGTTTTTCTTAATTAAAGCTAAGGTTTACAATCAATACAGTATGTGACGGCTGAGACAGCAATAACTTAAGGTAAACTCCACAGCACACACTTTCACTTCAATCTAAAGACCTTTCTTATGAAACTGTCATTTTCAAATAATCACAAAGAGAAAAAAAGAACGAGAACAATAAGGACAGCCCTGAGCTCAGAGAGTTGATTCCCTTCTGACCAATCAACACACTGCAGTGTTTCTAGCTCCACCTTTTACTGGCAGGTGTGTGCTAGGTACCCCAAAGCAGACTGATGACCAAAAATGGGGATGGTTCCAATGGTACTAAAAGTACCTTCCACAACTTTTCACAATGTAAATGCAAAAAAAATGTGTACCAAACTGAACTTAACTGACCTGCTGGTTAAAAATGCACCATAATATAGTAGCAGAGTAACACCAGTGCTTTCGGCAGCACACTTGGTGTTCTCCTCTTGAGAAATTGTTCAAGAAGCAAGAAATAAATATAACAGCCATTCATGTTGTACCATCCACACTACAGTCAGCTGGAGTGTTTTCCAGTGAGACATGCAGCCAGCTGTATCCACCCTATTTCTGCAGCAGCAGCTTAAATATAGCCACATACAGCGACTGGTAATTGTGGCCTTAAAATGGTCTTTTTATAGATGTTTTTCAAACAGAGGGTAAAGACTCTGTGGCAACATGTATTATTGCTGCGCTGAATAGATATAACAGACAGGCTGCTGATGTCATCTGTTATGATAAAGCCCAAACAATTTTGTAGGGGTTAAATGCACCAGCTGCTTCGGCCAACACGTACATCTACATTTAGTTAGCTATCAAAAAGAGTCATTATAAGCTACATCTGAGATTCTTTACGGAGTTGCTATGGAACTGGATGTCAAAATAACTGTTTCAAAGTAACTGCTATTGTCTGTTTATCAGTGGTTTTGGTAACATTAAATCTGTATTAATCAGTTAGTTGATTTATTTATTTCTTTATTGACTGATTTAAATTTACTTTCCATTTGGAGACAGCACATTTAAATTCACACACTAAAGCTCCACAATGTTGCTGTTGTTTGGTTTTGTGTATAAGAAAGCAGCATCTCTGTGTTAAAAGGGATACTGATTGTATTATAAATTTGATTCGGCGAAATTGTCAGCAGCCACCTATCAACACACACACACACACACACACACACACACACACAGAGCAAGCATTGATCAACATCATCTGTCTCCCTACAAAAATCTGATCTAATATTCACTCCCCATTTAGTTTCAGTTAAATTTAGTTTTATAAAAGCTCTTTAGCTAAACCTCCAGCTAGCATCTAACCCTGTGTGCCTGCTGTTTGGTGCTGAGCAGCTAAAGTGGCTTTAACACAGCTGTTTCACTGTAAACAGCTGTTTGCTGCTGCTGGAAATGAGGCTGATTACATGATTAGAGGATGAGCTGCAAAATCTGGTGATGATTCTCTGCAGATTCACTATAGCACACATATATATTGATCTATTGTTCACAGAAAATATTGATAAGAATACTGATTCGGTGCAGCTGTAAATTTCAGATTTTCGCCTGAATTATAGCATGAAACTGAAATAGAGGCCAGTATTCTGACCTTGGTGTGATTTATCTTGGTAAATCTGTATACTACAGAGCCTAACTCTGTCTGAGTGGAAAAGTACAGAAAATGGAACAGTTTAAAATAAACAATTGCAAAATATTCTCATGCAAGCCTGCATGGAATCAGATCCATCAGCAACCATCAGTCAGACTCTACTATATCTCCAGCGTTTCAGTCACTCATCTTTTTTATACAGCACCACAGACAAACGGCCTTATTTATTTACCACCTATGAAAATGATCTATTTCACCATATTTTTATTTTAACTCTATTTTTGTGACTCAGAAGCACATGGCACCAGCGCAGTGGTCAGTGGTGCACAAACCCACGTAGCCACGGGTGTGCCTGGATGTGCCTGAGCCCTCTAAATCTTAAGCTGGCACACCCAGAATAATCAAAAGAAACTTGTGTGTTCACTACCAAAAAAATGCTAAAGATATTTCTTACTATTTTGTACACTATTGCCTGCTCATTTCAACTCTGTGCCAAGTTGAGTGGCTAAATTTCTGATGGAGGCCCCGCTCTGCCCTCGCACATAAACCTATTTGTTTTTGATGTCATATTATATCTGTCTGACAACATTTTTGCTGACGATGTCACAATCATTTGGCCAGATGGAGAAACTGTGGTCTCAACGTTCACATTATGGACTCTTGCTTTGCTTTTTGAGGGATGATACCTAATGAATGAAGCTGAAATAATCTTACACTCTGCTATATTGATGGATATATGATGCTTACTTACTGTATTTAAGTGGCATGCCGTCAGTTTGTTTTTGCCACATAGTGGCATTGTGCAGATAGCTGCTATGTACCTTATACATTCAGCCTAAAAAAACTCAAGGCTGTGTGATTAGCTTGCGAGTAGAAAACCTGATGTGATGTAGTTACATAGGTTGCAGATGTACAGTTAGTGGAGCACTGCAGTTGCCACAACTCAAGGTTTGACTCTGTTTTTTTCAACAGTTGTCATCTCAACTCATCAGACGGCGGCGCTCTGTCAGTGACCTTCCACATCCTCCTCTGACATTTTAGGTATCCTTCTACATCAGCTGTTTATGCTCCATTTATGGTGATGTCAACAAATGCACATGGTGGGATGAAGCAGCACTGTCCTTATGTTCACACAACAGCACAGATTGTCACAATGGTTAGGATAAGGCAACAAAGTCACAGGCAGTTAGGCTTAGGCAAAAGAGACAAATGGTAATATGTAGAAAAAAAACACACACACCCACTCGGGAGGCAAACTCTGGACTCCTGCATGCCAAAAGCACTGACAGAGCGACACTATTTGATAAGTTCTGAGTGAGAACGGACCGGTTGTACCATGATGTTTTGGGGGAAATACAGCTCATTCTCATTCTGGTGTCTTCAATCACCTTTGTTCTCTCCATGATTTTGGCATCAAATACCAACAGCAAAAGCCACAGATGCCAAAAGTCACCTTTTATGGTGGTATGATTCGCTGGCGCACAGCTACAGTTTGTAACATGGTGGACGGAACCTTTTATTGTGTTATGATACGTTGTTGGACAGCATTAGGTTAAAACACTGACGGCAAAGACATAATGTAAGGAGCTGGCAGGTCTCTAGGGGGCAGGCAGAGGGGTGTTGATTGGTTCAACAAATACTGGACTTTCACCCAGGTGCTTTGCTTCCTGTATGAATGAAAAGACAAACCATTACTGTATGTTTTTTTCAAACCTCAAAACCTACTTTTGTTGCCTAAATCCAACTGTCTGTGCCTTAGTTGCTGCATTTTGTTGCAGAAACCCAAACATGTGCTTTTGTTACCTAAACCTAACCCTGTGCCTTTATTGACATCCTGGTGTCGGCTGTGGCATTCTAGAATGTCAATAGCACCATGTTTAATTACAAGATGTGGACCCAATTGCAGTACAAAAACGACAAGCAGGTTCAAACAAAAAGTGAGCTTTAATGCTGATGAAAATGTCCAAAAAACTAGCAGGTAAACAAAATACAAAGTGCAAATTAAACACAAATTAAAGAAAAACCTAAACTGAAACCAAATAGGATAACAAGAACTTAGGGGTGAAAACAGCAACAAACATGATGGAGACAACAGGAGGACAAATTTGTATTTCAGTATGGAGTGTCAATCTATGGAATTCTTTAGAGAATGATTTAAAGGGTAATTTCAATATCTTTCAGTTCAGAAAAATGTTTTATGAAGAAAATTATTAGACAATATGAAGTTGCCAGGGATTTTTTTTTTTTTTTTGATTGATGGTGAGTTGCTGTGTATGTTTTTTTTCTGTCTCATTTTTCTGTAAGTATTGGCTGCTAACAGCTGGACAGATCTTTTTGATTTTTTGATTTATTTTTGAGTAAGGGCCTGATAAAATATGATTTTCCTCTCCTTGCTCCTTTTCGATCATGGACTACAATTTAGCAAATAACCTGTGGTTTGAAGTTAAACTGTTTGTTTCCATGAGCCGAATAAAGAGAAAGTGTGTCAAATGCATGGGAGGATCACAGATGAACTGAAGAGGAACAAACAGAGACACAGGTATACATACACAGAGAACGCATCTGGAGAACAACACACAGCTGGAGGAGGTGGACACAGGGAAAGAAGGGAAACACAGGGATTGGCTGAATATCGAAGGTGTGGCAGGGAAAACAAGAGTGGAACAGCTGATGAAAGCACAACTAGTGAAGGCCAGGTGAAACTTATCAGGAAAACATTAAGGCTGGAAAACACTCAAAGACAGGACAACCACACGCAACACATAAGGAGTGATACTACAAAATAAATCAGGAAACAGAACACGAGAAAATGTTTCTTTTTTTAAAAAAAGGCCACAATATCACACAGAACCTAATATCATGGCAAACAGCAGATGCAGTAGGATAACTACAGCATAATATGTCGATGTGACAGTCCACTGACAATGTGGAGAGGGCAATTACTCTTATAATGTTAAAATGAGAGTTAGAAAAAAAAGTGTGAAGGTTGATCTACAGATTCAAATCACTTTGGTTTCTGCACGTTATATCCCACAGGACCTCATAAATTCTTTCCACACTGCTGGGTGCACAGAGCATTGGTTCTGGCTTCTGGAGATAAAATGACCAGACACATGGGACACTTGGAGTAGAGTCTGAAATAGGATGATATTAGGAGTACATTATGAGAAGGCATGATAGGGCACAGCCACTCTAACCTCCAAACGACACTAGGTGGGTTTACATTAACCCTCAAACTGCACAAATTGAAATTGCCAATATAAAAAACACCTAATGGAAACATATCAATTTTGAAAAAAAAAAAAAAAAAATTGACAAAACTGCAATGGAAAAACTTTTTTGGCTTTTGCTGGTAACATGATGCTATGGCTATGTGCTTGTCAGTAGAAACTGGCTCCCTCATACAAGAGGTGTTATTGCATCACATAAGTTTTCAAAAGTTGAGCCGATCATCTGGAAGTATTGATTCCACAATTCCTCTGTGAAATCGTGGACTATCAGCTCCCAGAAATCCCTCATATGTGGCTGCTTCCGTGTATAAGGGCCTTGCCTTTCCATTAGCACTCCATAACATGCCCACGCGTTCTTGGATTGGACATAATGACAGCTAGTGTGGTGGCTGAATAGAAATAATGCTGCTAATTTTTTGTACATCTATCGCCATGCTTCTTGGAATGTTAGCGTCAGAGAAGTCGCAGAACATCACTCAGTGGAAACGCAGTCATCTCGCAATTGTGTTTAATCGACATTTCGAATATATCGATTAAATTTTGGGCAAATCTGTAATGGAAACCCACCTAGTGTGTGTTACATTAGACTGATATGCTAATGAAGGAAGTGACAGCCTCAAGCTGGCAGTGTCTTCAAGGAGAAAAGTTTTTGTCCATTGTTAAATATACAGCACATAAAACTTTGGTTCCTTCTGAACACATTCTGTTACTTTATTACTGTGGTCTTAGACACATAGACACATTGCCTGCTGTGCGAAATGCAAAGTGACAGACATATTGTGGCTGCAGTCTGTCAGATACTGAAAGATTCAGCTGCCTCAAACCGTGTCCGTCACAGTGCAACCCTATCATTAACACAAAAAAAAAAAGATTTGGTACATTCGTGGAATGCCTTGGTAAAACTTAACAAAGGGCAGAAAAGTTGACATCGATATGCATATTTGTTTACTGTACTACAAGTGGAATGCTTTTCCTATTCTGCTTCAGGCTGCTGCTGTAAATTGTAGACATAGAAAAAGAATGACAGTAGAACTGACATTCCCATTATAATCAACATTTAAACCACAAAGGCTTCAACCATCAATCAGCCACCACATATGTTCTATGCCTGCTTTAGAGGAAATAACTCTCTGTACTAGCAGACGGCCGTCGTCCATAATTGTCGATCCAAAAGCAAGACTATCATGACACTAGTTAGCCAGTTAGCACTTTAACAGAACAATCCAATGTTAAAGAAAAAAGCAAATTTAAGAAAACACAAACCACCAGGATATGTTTCTGCTAAAACTGCTCTATGGCTAAAGAAAAAAGATCTTATCTTAAATAAGATAACAGCAGTGAATGTAGATGCAGCATCCAGTAGCTCCTCAAATCCTTGCTCCTTTTTTTTCTGTTTTTCTATTTTTTCGACTCCATGGCCTCTCCTGACTTGACTTTTTTATGATACAGAAGCACTTATCAACACCAGGAAAAGTTGTGTGGGGTTTGGACTGAATGCAGCAGACTGCGAGAGGATCCCCACCAACAGAAAACAGAGAGTCGCTAGTCAGACCAGAGGGGAGAAATGAAAACAAAAGCACCGCACAAAGAGAGGGAGGACAGCTGGCATCAGGGCGAGGCTGACCTGACTTGGACCGAGAGCTGTTCTTCTATCAAGCCTTCTTCTGGCTAATGTCTGGTCGCAGGAAAATAAAGTGGATGGATGATGTGATTGAGGCTCACTCAGCAATCACAGGGAAATCACAGACTGCTCTGCACACATCTTCACAAAAACATGGTTAATCCCTAACATCCTGTATCAAGCTGTTGCACTGGATGGTTGGACCTTGTTCAGAGCCAAAAGGACGCAAAACTGATGCAAATTCAAAAAATGCACTGCAGGAATTGTATGATGCCTTCAGCAGCAACATGCCCAAGCAACCGGATGAAATTTTCATTGTAACTGGTGATTTAAATAATCTCATCCTTCGGCTCAAAAGATGTAGCAAGATCAAGGACAAATTGTAATTTCATTTCTTTTAAAAACTTTGTTTAAAAAAATGACTTATACATCTGCCTTCTACCTTGTATAACAAGTTTGTTTCAATCTCACTCCCCCATGACTTCAGCCTTTGTTTGCTTTTATTACTTCTGTTTCTTTTCTTGTACGCTGAGCTGAACTGCCAAGCAGAATGATTTCATTCACTGAAGGGCTCCAGCATCTCTGATACCAATTCATCATTATGGGAACAAAGTCAACAAGGTTGATGAAGGCCAGCCGTTGACGGATGCTCACTGACAGCCCAGTGATGTGTCTTAAGATGTTGTTTAGATGTTAGGATGTCATTAGAAGCGACAAAAACTCTTTGCATACATGCAACAAGTTATTGAATGACTGGAGGAACCACTACCCCCAGCCCTTATATTCATTACTGATGCATGGTGTAGCAGTTGAGACTTCCATGCAGTTTGCTGTGAGTGGACGGCCTCTGATCCCAGCAGTGGCCTCAGTGTGAAGGAGGGCCATGTGTATGGATGGACATATGTGCAGCCCATATTGCTGTTTTGAAGTGCAGCATGCACATGTAAGGAGGTATTTATTAAGGATGCATACCACACGCACAAACACATTAGCAGATGTGGATCTGAGAACATGTGATCCTTTTACATGATGTTTAGCGTGCTAGGAGGTTTCCTGACAGATGTGATGTTTTGGACCTGCTGGACTTGTGAGGCGCTGATCAAAGGTGCCTGATTCTAAAAATGTTACAACAGAGTAACTTGACATCAGGTTGAAAAACAATGTTCCACTTTCCTCTTAAAAAGAGATTCATGTTTCACCTCTGACCACACCCAACAATGATGTCACAGTGTATTGTATATTTTCCACAGAGACGTTGTCAGAGGGCTTTTTTTTAAACAAACAGGAAAGTTTGAGTAAAACAGATATATTTGTATTTCCTTTACGAGACACTTTCTGACAGTTGCAGAAATTTGGTCGTGCGAAATAAATGTTGCAAGTGTGCAGGTTGCTGCTTTCAGACAGTCTTGCGGGTGAAGATGCTGGATGTGGAAATCCTGAGCTGGTGTACCTACATGTTGCAGTTGTGAGGCTGGTTGGATGCACTGCTCAATTCAGAGAAACAACATTGAAGATGAGCTCCTGCAGTCAGCATGCCCATGGCTCGCTACCTCATAACTTGCAACTCCTCTGTCATTGTGTTGTGTAATCAAACTGCACATTTTAGAGTGTCCTCTTATTGTGACCATCCCAAGGCACACCTGTGTAGAAATGATGCTGATGATACCAAGGGTTAGGGTTCAAATGTTAAGAAAAACATTCACTCAGCCTCTATCCCACATCTTGCAGAACTACATATAATTATGCCACCATGGACAAGGCAAAACAAAGTTGTGTAACCCATGGTGCACTGTAGACTGTAGAACATTGTCATGGTCTTAATGCACTTTTCAAAATTAGCTTTAAAAAATTTAACACATTTATATTATTTCCTATTTTCTATTGACTTAATTTTTTAACCAACATCAGTCCTAATCATAGATACAAAATATTCATTCATTTTCAGAATATTAACCCCTTAAATGCCATTTTTTTGTCATGATGCCACGATGTTTTTAGATGAAAAAAAAGTGAATTATTTTCAATATACTATGTGCAAAGTAGATTATTTATTTATTTATTTATTTTATCACTGCCTTGGATATGTCAATAATTGGCAGCAATATAGATATTTAGAAATGTTTATTTTTTGTGCGGTGTCAAATACTCATACTCACACTGCTCTGCACACAAAATACATTTTTCAAAATCAAGCTATTAAAAAAATATACATGGATATGATTTTCTACTTTTATCGAAATAATTTTCAAAACAGCATCAGTCCGAATCATAAATATCAGATATTCAGTAAGTTTCAGAATTTTAACCTTTTAAATACCAGGTTTTTTTGTCATGATGCCACTGTGTTTTTGGATGAAAAAAAAAAAACAGAAATATTTTCAATATAATACGTGCAAAGTAGATTTTTTTTCTGTAGATTTTTTTTCTGTCTATGTGATGTGGCCCGCATACCCAGAAGAACAAGATGTCATACACAGTATGCTGTGCATACGGAAGTAAACAAGTCCGTAAAAAGCAATAAAATGAGCCCCAACCCCAACCCTCCCCAACCCTCTTGAAGAACACAACCCTTTTGGAGGATGGCTGTCGCATTCATTTCTTATGTAAGATCATCAGACTGCTGTACACAGACGCAAAATACAGACAAAAACAAGTTGGAACATAGCAAATGGAGACAGATCTTATTTGCGTTTGTGTTTTTCTCGGGGATCAGCTAAATGTCAACTGACAAGGCCCACAAAGAGGGGAGGCCACTTGTGTTTCTGTTCTCAGTTAATATAAAATGTGGTTTGAATTTTTTTTACGACTTTCATGAGCCCGTGGTGTTCTGAACCCAGGCTGGTAAAAAACAGGAAACAGAAACAAGAAAGCAACATTTCTGACTAGCTTATTATTATAACATGGTATCGGCAGTGTGGCTCTTTGAAGCCTATTAACAGTGAGCTTTTTGTAATGATTACATATCATCAACAGTCATTGATCCTCGTTTCTCTAATTCATTTGGATTAAGGTGTGAGCTCACCTCCAGTGATGTCACAGCAGGTGTTGAGCTGAGGGGAACCTCCTGCTGTGACATCACTGACTGGCCTGTTTCCAGAAGTAAGGCATGCTGGGTTTCCCACTTACAGGGAGCAGCTGGGAACCAGTGATCTGCTCTTTGTCATTCAGTTGTAATCAAACTGCCATTTTTGACCCGGAGGGACTAAAGTAACGTAAGAAGACCTGCGTGTGTTTGTACCCTTTACTTTTTGTGCAGCAAGAGGTTTAAATTTATGGTTTTGGTCTCATTCTTGAATGAATTGTAATTCTAGTGTTAGTTAACCCTTTTTGAGACCTGGAACAATATACTGTTTATACTTGTGCTGTGTTCAGACACCTTTCAAATGCATGTAAACCTTTGAAACCTGCACAAAATGATTTGACTTTTAAAAACATGGTTAAAAAAGCCAACAAGCAGCTTGGCAGGACATGTCCCGCAAATTCAAGAAAACAAAGAGAGAGGGAGAGATAAATTATTAGAAGTTAATGATTAAGGAAAAGGGGGGAATTGTTCAGAAAACTATACTATTATTATTATCATTATTATTATTAGCTACTTTAGTTTTATTTTATTACTTTTGGCTAAATTTCTGGTATTTTTCTTGTAACTTGTAACTTTTTCCCATGTTTTTGAAAGAAATCAAAACAAGCCAATTTGCTCAGGTTTCAAAGGGTTAAAGAAATACTTTACTCACAAAATGATAATTTTTAAATCACTTAGCAATGCCCTGTTACCTTAAATTTGAGTACACGACTGGATATTTTAGACTTGGATTATACTGCATGAGTTGTGTGAGTTTGTAAACAGATGTTTTGATATAGTTTTGCTGCTGTTAAATGTGGTCCCTTGTTTGTGAAGTTTTCTTCACAAATTCAAGGTAACACAGCAGAACTTTTGGATTCCAAATTTTTTAAGCTGCAATTCCTAGACCACTAGATGCAGACCAAACCCCCAGAAACAGCACCAGGCTTAGTTGGCCAGAAGAGGAATTACACTGCCCAGGTTTGTAGCCAATGCCATGAGGCCAAGCAAGTTTTTTTCCGATCGACATATACAGTACATGGTGAAAGAAATGTTTGAAAATTAGTGGATAAATGTGTTTGAGCTTCACAGTCCCTATGAAATTACTATCAGGATTTGATCCATTTCCTTGGATATGATTTGAAAAATCTGTAAGAGTCACAAGATTAAATAGTTTTTTCCCTATTCAAGTTAGCAGAGCGCTAAACCGGAAGTTAGCCATTTGATTAGTGGAAAACTGCTCGGCCGCAATCGACTGCTGCAAGTCTCTGGTACACATGTACATAGAAAAGATCCATGTACTCTCATACCGTGGAAATAGAGTGTTTTGGGCTTTAATCAGCACTGAGCAACTTTAATAGGAATGAACAGGGTTCCACCTCCGATGCTGTACGCAGGTCTCTTAATACATCCATGGTGTATACCATTTCACAGATGCACTGCAAACCTGAACTTAATTAGACATTACCTGAAGAATGCAAATGAGACTTTATCCTGACAGCTCACCTTGTACAAAGGTTTTGTTGTGTCAGATTAAGCACATGTTTTGGTAGAGCAGCACGTTGTGTGGAGACTTCACAGCAAGCAAGCTGATGTGTTGTTGATGTTTTTATCATGCGACTGGTGTTAAACCAAAAGTTCAAGAGCGATCATTAACACGAGCACCCCAACAAAAATGTCAGACTGGAGAGATCACAAGATTTTTGAACTTCTGTTGGTTAGGTTTAGGCAACAACAGCACATGGCAAACAATGTCAGGACATCAACAAAAGCACATGTTTAGGATTAGAATACAAAGGCACAGGTGGTTAGGTTTAAGTAACACAAACACATAGGTTTACAAAAATCATCAATATTTGGCCCTACATACATAGGGGAAGCAAACACCAGGCTCCCAGGTGAAAGTCTGGGGTTTGATGGATCCATCCATCACCTCCTGCCCCTATAGGGATGATCCAGCTCCTTATGCTACATCGTTTCGGGGAGCATTGGCGACATAGTGTATCATAACACTGCAAAAGGTGGCCTTTGGCGTTGGTGTCTGATGCTGAGGTCACAAACAAAGCAGTGGTATTCAACAACTTTGGACAACAGGCTGAAAGGACACATGGGGACAGTGATGTCAATGTTTGAAATGATCAAATCTATTTTTGTATGTACAAAGAGTATAACTAAGCCTTAAAATAAAAAAGATGCTGGCTGTAAAAGCAAAAAAAAAAAATGAGCTAAAAGATTCTGAAAGTCTCTGTAGAGCTGAAAGACTGCAGAGAAGGTAATAATTCTCTGTTGGTTTCACAGTACAAGTGATACCTTTTACATCACACACAGTCATTTTGATATTGATGAGTGCAGTTTGAAGTGCTCTGCAGGCAGCCATATCAGCACTTGACATTTACAGTCTCCTGCTGTTGGTTTGTGGGCATCTTCTTTTTATTTTTATTTTCCCAAAAATCAACAATAATTATGGTCGACAGCTGTGCCCGTATTGTCATACTTGCGTAAATAAGAGCCACAGTTTCTGTGATGCTCCACCATCGTTTCAGCCAAACCCTGGTCCTCAGGGCTGCCCTCCACTGACAGCACATAAACTGTAATTTCCAGCTAAAACTGGGATGATCCAAACCACAGGGGGGAAAAAAATCCCATTCTGAAACAACACTCAGTTTGCGGTGTGAAGCTGTCGCCAGACCACTTTAACCCCGAAATAACCCAAAAACTCAATTTAAACAAATAGGGTTTTTTTCTATCTTCATTCTTCTTTTGTTTGTACTCAGTGGAGGTCAGAGGGAGCTCTGCACAATCTGGACGATCACAGAGACTTGCAGAGACCTATAACTTGTTATTTTCCAGTGAAATATTTTCAAAGCTGCATTAGCATTTCAATAGAAAAAGTTGGTTTGATATTTTTACATTAGTTTTCCTGATGTTGTGGATTTGAAAGGGAGCTGTGTGCTGTCAACATGAGGGGGAATGAATTTTCAGACACATTTGATAGCTGCAAAAACACAAAATTATGTCATTCACAATCGAAAAGCAGTTATCATACATACTGAGGACTAGTTAAAACCAGTACGTAGGACAGGACCAACAGCACTGAAGTTTTATGAATTGATAAATAAATCATCAGGTAACATCTGAAAATCACCTGAGAGAGTGATTTAAGCATTGGCAGGAGGATGTCCTTCTAGCTCTGCTCCCCCCTCATCATCTGTCACTTATCATGACAAGCTGTCCATTGTCAAACAGCTTCTCCTCTGGAAACTGCAGCTACAAAACCCCTGCAAGGAAGCTATTCTTTGTGCTTCCTCTGTCTACCTTTGCTGTCTTTTGTTGTCGCCTCTTTTGTTCTTTCTGGTCTGTCCATGCTGCACCCATCGACACAAAAAACCTGAGTAAATTGCATATTGTGATGGCACTAATTATTGTGCTTTCCATAATAGTAGTAGCTGAGAAACAACAAAAAAGAAAAAAAAAATCACTTTATACACTTTCACATCTTTACTAATGTTACAACTTCTGTCTCAGTTGTTTTGTTTTACTCTATCAACTCCTGTGTCCCTGTCTCCAGCCCATCAGCACCTTCTGCTGGTCAAGTTGTAACCTCTCACCTGTACCCTGTACCCTGTACCTGGTACGTGGTACGTGGTACCTGAAACCTGTAATCTGTATTCTGTATTCTGTATTCTGTATTCTGTACCTGAACCGTACCCTAAACCTGGTACCTGCAACCTGCAACCTGTAACCTGTATCTGTACTCTGTATCTGCAACCTGTAACTGTAACCTGTAACCTGCACCAGTAACCTATATGCTGTACCTGTAACTTAGAAGGTAGAAGGTTGATCTATTAGTCATTTTTTCAACAAAGTTTAAACGAAATTTCATTTGTCCTTGATCCTGCTGCATCTTTGGAGTTGAAAGATGAGTTGATAAAAATCAGGAGCTTCTATGAAAATTCCATCTGGTTGTTTGGGCATGTTGCTGCTGGTGGCCTCATTCAATTCCTGCAGTGCATTTTTTGAATTTACATCAGAGTCTTGTGTCCTTATGGTTCCCAACAAGGCCTGTCTAGTGCAATAGCCTGATCTAGGATGCAAGGGGCCAACTGTGTCCCTGCTAAGACGTGCGCAGGGCAGTCTCCGATTTCCCGGCGCTAAACGAGTCCCAATCACATCACATCCCATCCACTCCACTCTCTTGTGACCGGACATTAGCCAGAGGAAGGCTTGACAGAGCTCTCAGTCCAAGTAGGGTCATCCACACCCTGATCCTTGCCAGCTCTCATCCCCCTCTTCATCCAGCGCTTTTGGTTTTGTTTCTTCCCTCTGGTCTACCCTATAACTATAACCAGTACCCTGTGTCCAGCCCGCTCTCACTCGGGTCATGTCAAATACATCTGCTCTGTCAGTGCTTTCAGTGTGCGTGCCAAAAGGCACCTTCCAGGTCCAACTGGAAAGCAGCTGGATGGTGTCAGATGAGAAGAGACTCGAACAGAACCAGTGCCATTGTTATTATATATGGCACCGGTTGCGTCCACATGCAATGCTGAAGGACAGCGTCAGGTAATAATGCTGCCAGTAATAGAGCATAAGGAGCACAAGTGTGCTTATAGGTTGGGCAGGTCCCACAAACAACTGACTTTCATATTGGAGTCTGGAGTTTGCTTCCAGTGTGGATGTGTGTGTTTTTTTTCCTTCACCTTACCATTTGCCTCTTTTTCCTAAACCTAACCATCTGTGACTTTTTTGCCTAATCCTAACCATCAGACAGTAGCGGGCTGTGTCCCACCATGTGCATTTGCTGCCATCATCATAATGGCATCCCAGAGTAAAAACAGCTGAATGGAAAGGATGACTAAAATGTCAAAAGTTAGACTCAGAAGGTCACTGAAAGAGCAGCACCATGTGGTGAGTTGAGATGACAACATGTTGGTAAACTGTAATCCACAATCTGTACCCTGTACCTGTACTCAGTGCCTGTACCCTGTATCTGTAGCCTTTACCCTTACCCTATACTTTTTCACTTTTTTCAATAAATCATTGACTTGTTTCCATCTCCAGGGGACAAAAAAATAGATCTGCCTGCTGATATTGGCTTTTCTGGCATTCACTCTGCCTAAAGTTCATACAATGCAGGTCAATACTCATTTTCTCTCACTGTTGTGCTCCTACAGTATTTCAGAAACCCAGCCTAAAGGACCAATCTGTGTAAATACAGGCTCCAGTTGAGTTGCTTCAGGAGAGACAGATGAGCTTGTCTCCTCATATGTCCCTGACAGAGTGTGGGGGAAACAAAAACAGATAAAAAGACCAAGTGAAGGAAACATCTCAACAACAGCAAGCTGAAAATAACACAATGATCATAATTTCAGTCCCAGCTGTGGATGCACTGGAATTAATCAGGAGTTCAAAGCCGTGCAGAAACAAAGTCTATGATGCAGGCCAGAAGAGGCCTGTTAATCGTCAACCAAATCTCACTGTTTACAGACTGGTTTCAAACACAGTGACATTTCCCAAATGCACCTGATGACATGAGGCAACCTACGGTAGTTTAAACTCAAAAAGGTGATATCTGACAGAAAGGTGACAACAAAAAAAGTTAGAGCACTGAAAACTGATTTGCTCTTGTGGCCAAACATTTCATATTTTCTAAGCAGCACTAATACATATTTTTATACAGACAATCAGTAAAATGACTATTGTGAATGGTGGTTGGTTTTCTAATGATCACCAAGGCTGCTACAGAGCTTTTTAATACCATTCAGCTCATTGTTTTGGTATATTATGAAATTATATCATGAAATATGTTTATTATTTATGAAATTATGAACATTATGAAATTATGAAAATTATGAAAAACACCCTTTGTTCGTACCAAGCTGGAAATTTCCAATTTTGCACAAGGTATACAATCATTAAGAGTTAGTTTTTTTCAGGTGGACCACAGTGCAGACGGACATGGAGACAACGGGTAAGTTGCAACAAGATTAAACAAAATAAGAATGGAGTTTCTGGAGAGGGGGGCAGGGGCTTGGCTGGGTCAAGGGTTTTGGAGCTAGGTTCTAGGCAAATGAGAAGTCAGTCTTCAGAGCAGGGCTTTTCAGTGTTGCAGGTTTCCTCGTGAGTTGATGGATTTCCAGGACTGTGTTCAGGTGAGTAGGAATAGGGCTGAGAGTTCTTTTTTGGAGGAGGGGGAAAGCCATGTAAGCAGTTCTGGAGTTTCTGGGGGTTTCGCAGGTTTTCAGGAAGACAGAGGATATTAGAGCCGGGATCAGGAGGAGGTGGATGGAGCCGACGGCTGGAGGTGAGCTGGCGCACACAGAGAATATTGGTTAGAATTGAACTAAGACAATGGGAGCATACGAACAAAAGGACAGCCTGACAGAGCACCATCAGACAATCTTGCCAAGAAAGGAGGAATGAGCCGCTCCTTTTATCCTGCAGCAGTGGAGTGGAGTGGAATTGATTACATGATCAGCAGCAGGTGAGTGATGAACTGCAGGTGTGTTAAACTCCACGACTCTGCTCATCTCCAGACAAAAAACATACACACAGACAGAGGAGGTATAGACAATGGACAGACACACCAAACACTGAGCCCTGACATATAACTAAACATGACAACCCTTGAGGGTGTTACTGAACTGTTAATGTTAAGGCCAAGACAGAAAAGGCAGCACTGGTGACAAGCTCTTTGAATTGCCAACATTCAATGTCAGTGCAGTCCTAAGTCCATATTATTATGTCCCAAGCCAAGTCCCAATAAGGATCAGGTCCAATTTCAAGAGCAAGAAGTCCTAGGTCAGTATGGGTATGCCCTTAGCCAAATACAAAGTGAAGAATTACAATTTCTATGTCAGCATGGGTATGGGTATGGTCAATACCAACAAGTCCCAATTTAAGAGAGGTACATTATAAGTTACATTCAAGGTTAAGACAGGAAGGTTTAGTTCCAAGTTCCAAGTCGAGAAACAACAAGTCGAAAGCCAAAGCAACACGTACTTGGTCAACGTGTGTGTCCTACGCTAAGTCCCAAGTGAAGAGCAACAAGTCTTATGTCAGTCTACTGTGGTTTTGCCAAGTATACATGTTTCTGGATCAACATTGCAATCCTGGACCAACATTGTGATCAACCTATCACAGCCCTCTGACATCATCAGTGTGCTTCTTTCAAAATGTGTGTTTTTCTATAGACCTAAGATAGGTTTTCCAAATTTAAGTAAGTAAAACTAAGCAAAATCCTCAGTGACACCGAACAAAATCCTTGTGAGCTACTACAGGGCTAGCATATTAGCTTGATTACTATGTAGGCTCTGTTTAAAGTAATCCAGGACCATTGCTACCCTGCTGATGCTGGGTAATTGATATGTGTTGATCCAGGACCATCATCACCACGTCAATCTTGGATAACTTGTTTTTGTTGATCCAGGACCATTATCATGATGTTGACCTGGATCATTTGTTTGGGTCAGTCTAGGACCATCATGTTGACCGTGTAAAATTTGTTTATGTTGCTCTTGGACCATCATCACCATGTTGATCCTGCACAGAAGTGCTTACATTAATCCAAGACCATCACTGCCATGTTACTATCTTGGATGAACATAATCAAAGTATCCAGGATCAACATGGTGATGTTCCTGAATCAACACTAGCACTGCAATCTTACAGAAAACAACAAAACATAACAAAACATCTTTTGAATATGCTAGACTACAAAAAAGAGGTGAAATGTGTTGCAGGTCTTTGCAACTGAACAATGTTATTATCTTTTCTTTTTAATGTTACTGAACAATATTCTACCCTACCTGTTAGCATAGCATACCTAGTTAGCAAGCTAACTTGCTAAACCTGTAGGAGCACATAGGGATTTTTTGTGTGTTACTGGGGATTTTGTTTAAATATACTATCTTCAATTTGGATATCTTAGCCCAGCTATTAAGTGAAACCTCAAGGCAAGACCAGCATACCACAACTTAAGAAAGGTACATCATAAATAACATCCAAAGTCAAAACAGGAAGGTCTACGTTAGAGGTCAAGTTAAGACTAACAAGTCCCGAGTCAAAACCAGCAAGTTCCCTATTGAGTCCAATAAGTCCTAAGTCAAAAGCAACAAATTCTAAGTCAACACATATAGAGCCTTAGTCATATCCTGTATGTCTGAGTCAAGACAAACCAGTCTCAAGTCAAACTGAAGTCCTATATTTTACATTTTGAATCCTAAAAATGTCCTTATTTGTCTGTCTGTCAGTCTGCGCTACACACAGACACTGCTTACGTAATATGATCAGCTGCTGTTGAACTGATTCAAATGATATCTTTTGTCAGGAAAATGAAAAAGAGAAAATGACATCTGGGCATTTACTACAATATCATCACAGTAATATGTATCACAGATGTGAGGTAATCACAATCATGCATGAAACCATGAGAACACACATTTACACATTTATGAATCCATCCCTCGACCTTTACAAATCCTGGACACACACGCACATACACACACACACACACACACACACACACAAACAGATTTAGTAAATTTCCTTCAGATCCTCGGCAGGTCTCTAAGGCAAAGTGGCAGCATTACAATAATCCCATTCTTGGCACCGACTTGCTGCGAGTGTCTTGTCTACGTGCTGAAGTTCTGGAAGAAATTAGGAAACTCCTCTGCATCAATGTTTTCACCATGAATGAAGCAGCCTGTGGAAAATGCCAGGTTTTAATCAGTGAGACTGGCATTAAGTTTCACATTCTTTTGATTAATTGCAGTCTTGATGATTTTCAGGGATTTGGTCTGAGATTAAAATGTTCCATCAGTTCTCGAGGACTAAAAAAAGTCTTGGCATGATCTAAACCTCAACTACTTATTAATGGAACAACAAGGTTTTCAGATGTTATGGTAATAGATACCATTATCTTGAATAATATAACTCTGCAACTTTATCTGAGTTCAATGAATACACACACCATTACCACTTTCTCCCAGAACACTGGGAGTAGACTCTTGTTGTCAGGAGTTTGTGTTCTCATTCCAAGCACACCAAGAACTCCCATTAATTACACAAACAACTAATAGAGCCAAACCCAAAGCAATATCCTGGTGTCCAAGTCATGTCACAATATTAAGTCTGTTGTCAGTGTTGGTGTTTACAACCACAAGAGCACATAAGTGTAACAGAGCAATGAATTGCAAACGTTTGGAACTGTATACTTTGGGAAAATTCTTATAAAAGTACAAAAAAGAATCAAACCGTAACAATGAAGGTTTAACAAGGTGGTAAAAAAGGTCTTGGGTAAAACTCATGGAATGTGTTGATAAGTTCCCTCGTATTGTGGTTACCTGATTAATTGCAAATTTGTTTGGGAGTATGCACTGCTATAAAGCAATAGGGCCGTTTTACCCTTTATGACAATGTTACTCAACTTATGGATAGGGTGCTGTTTTCTAATTTACAGTACAAATAAAAAGATTCACACTGGGAATTGTTTTGTACTTCTAGTCTACATAATATACCAGGGTGCATAAAACAGCATCAAAATAGAGCTTGTTGCCAGTGAAGGTAACCCCCACCCCGTTCCTAAAATCTGAAACATCTTAAAATCTTAGAAATATTCTAAAATCCTACAAATGTCTTAAAATCCTCAAAACATCCTAAAATTTCAAGAAACATCCAAAAAGCCTAGAGATGTCCTAAAATCCTAGAAATGTCCTTAAATCTTAGAAATATCCAAAAATCCAACAAATGTCCTAAAATCCAAAAAATCCTAGAAATATCCAAAAATCCTAGAAATGTCCTAAAATCCTAATGTGCTAAACTCACAAATGTCCTAAAATCCTTGTAAAGTCCTAATATTCTAAAAATGTTGTAAAATGTGCTAAACTCCTAGAAGTGCCCTAAAATCCTTGCATGTATGGTGCTGCTGCAACTGGCCCCAGGCCTTTTGTTATTTTGCAAAAGTGGCCCTCAAGCAAAGCAAGTTGTGTATCTCTGCTTTATGGTGTCATCCATTAAAAAGCAATGAGAACAATATTATTTGGTTAATCTAATAATCATGTTTGTATTTCTTATTATTTCAGGGTTCTAACAACTACAAAAAAAAAAGAAAAAAGAAAGAAAAAGAGAAATTAAACTGACCACACACTTTAAATTTTGGGTCTCTACCAAATGGTTGAGACATCGGTCTCCAACAAGGTGACAGAATGAATGTACAAAAGGTCAGAGTGGGAAGAGGGGCTCAACAAGGGCCCATAGCTCATTTACACCTTGGGGCCCCTTGACATGTTAATCCAGTCAGTGGTAGATTACATGTAATCAATTTGGGTTTGGCACTGAAAATAAAAGTAGAATGGGATAAAAACAAATCCAATCTAACCCTGCTGTTCATGGAATAAAGTCAACATACCTCCATATCAAATGAGTAGTACAACCTTATGACAGTTGATACAGAAATAAATAATGCACAAAAATACAACAAAATTCAACTCTTTGACCTGGTTTCAGGATTTTCAGGGTTAAAGGTCACAGCACCAAAACATTAGAGAGGCCACTTCAATTACCGGGATACTTGGGAAAAATAATGATATTTGTGAGACTTTAAATAAATAAATAGATAAATAAATAAAATAAAATCATCAAGTCATCTTTTTTCTTTCTTTCTTTCTTTTATTTTTTCTCGATTTTAATAAGTTCACCATCACCATCAGTTAATAATAATAATAAATAATGAATAAAAATAATATTTTCTTACAGTACAAATATTTTTAGGAGTATCTAAACTCGAGTTCTTATGTTTCTGTCAACTTTAACTTTTACTCTAGGGATGGTGTGTGAATTGATGGATGGAAGACTTAGGGATTCAGAGGGAAGAAAAATGTATTTATTTCTTTAAATCCTTTAAGTTGTAATAAATACTTTATTTTTCTTTATGTGTAATGTACACTCAATGTTTTTGGTGGTGTATGTGACAATTAAATAAACTTCAGAATTTTTAGTATTGTGACTACTTGCTTTTTTTACATATACTTTTATATTCAATACCTACGTTTTTCAATATCATACTTTTGATACTTATGTACATTAAATATGAGATACTTTAAGGCTCAAGTAATACGTTAATAGGTGACTTCTACCAAAGTATAGCCTTTAGGGTTCTTCATCCACCAATGATTTACAGTAATTGCATGACAAAGTCTTAAACAATGATAGGACAAAGGCAACATAAAACTGTATTTTGGCGCCATCCAGTGGTCAGAAAACACCACTACAAGATGACCTGTTGTAACTCACTCATATTTTTGTAATTCCATAATCAGTACAGTCTTCAGGAATTTGTTCGTTATCGTTACTTTTGTTAAACCGTTATTGTTAAACCGTTTGTTTATATTATCACTGTGCATTTTAAACTAGCCATTTACTTATTATCATTTCAATACATTATTTTTGTTAATCATTTAATCTATTTAGGTATATTTTAATTGTTTATTATTCGTTATACCGACGGGACTAGATTGTAAAGCCACTGTTAGATCATAAGGGCTGTTTTATATTTTGTTCCCACGTGTAAAAATAAGTGGAAAAATGTCAGATATACAACAGACTAGAAAAACATTATTTTATAACGACAAAATAACTACTTTTTTCGACTTTTTTTTCTCATAAGAAACTCCGAAAATATGTGAGCTTTTTATCCCGTTAAATTTGCGACTTTATTAACTCAGACGTTAATAGCCGACTTTTTTTCCTCACAAATGTGTGACTTTATAAACGAAGAGAATATCATACTTTTTTCTCAGAAATTTGTGAAGTAAACCAAAACTAAAAAAAAACACAAAACATTTCCGACTTCCTTTCTCGCATATTTACGACATTATTCTTGGGAAATTCAGAGTTTTTTTTTCTCGGAATATTACCCCAGGTTTTTTTTGTTATTTATTTATTTTATCAGCAGTGGCCCTTATAAGCCGTCATACATTTCAAATGACTTTTATATTGTTATTGTATTTGAGTTATGTCATATTGCAGCTAATGTTATATCACCACTCATATGTTACGTATTAAGGCAATATGTAACCTCAAAATACAACCATGGATATAACACGTTACCAAACCATGCGTCGTGTTGTCCCTTTCAGCGTGATGACGTAGTGTCTTACGTACGGCACGTGCAAACCCAAAGTTAAGCAGTTCCGTACGTTCCGTGTGTCCTGCACGTTGACATTGGGACAGTAACCCGACTCAACAGCTCTCTGCTCACGTTTCTTTCAGGTTAGTTCGTCATTTCTCTCCCACTCTATGTTATTACGTCCTTCTTTGGGACTGAAGGTGTTGTCGTGCTGTGTTTAAAGGAAGTTAGAAATAAAAGCGAAGAAGATCAACAACATTTCGGCTAACGTTAGCATAGCCGCTAGGTAGTCTAGCTAACAGTGAATGGAAACAGCTAGCAATTTAGCTGCTCAGCCTCGTCATCAGACTGATTTGACAGTATGTTTGACTTAATTCTTTCTATACTATGTGTATGGCAGAAAAACCGGAAATGTTAGCGGTATCTTGAAGCAGGCTGGAAATTAGCTTAACGCTAGGTGGAGTTTCGATGCTAACGCTCACCGTGAGGTTACACAAGGATAACTTGTGCTTAGATCAAATGGCAGCCTCTTCGGACACTCTGTAGGTTTATATGACTATTTAATGTTTTGTTAGACCAGGAAATCACTTTAAAAACAATCTTTCGATTAATGTTGCACACTTCTTATAATGTTATTGTTCTGATCTTTGTTACAAAATGTTCTGATGCTTCTCTCTGTGTGTGTCATTGAAAGATGGTCAAACACACAGCTCACGCCCTTCATATGGATAACTGTGCTGAGATAAGTGGCCACAAACAGCAGTTAGCTCTTCTATGTCTGTCAGCTTACTCATTATGTATATGCCATCGTGTGATGTGGTTTTCGGGCAGGGCTTTGTTCTCAAATGTTACACACAGGTGTTAAAATAACGTGAGGATTTTATGCAGGGCTGCTGCTGCGGAGTTAACGTCACATTATGCATATTTACATCGTGATTGGTCCACCAGCGGATTGAGACATAAAATACAATGCTTTACAGTGTATCTTATAATAATTCATTGCGGAAGTAAGAAACATACTTCAATGCAGGGTTGATGTTTTGTACATTTTCACTTTGTCAATTAAAATAAATAAAGGAAAATATCAGTTTGTTATATGACAGAAATCAGCATGTTGGCCGACAAGATATTTCATTTAAAGCTAATATCTGCCAACACTGATGATGTGCTGACATTATCAGGCACACTTACTATCTTAATGTGTTGTGTGTGTGTGTTTCCACAGGGCAGGATGGGAGCCTCCTTGTCCACACCTGCTGCTCCTACAGTCAGGGCAGAGGCCATGATGGCCGCCCCTCCTCAGGGCTGCCCCATGCACCAAGAAGCTCAACCTGTCAAAGGTGCAGCTACGGGAGGGATTTCCTGCTCTTATGTTATGCTATGCTATGTTATACCTTTGTATCTTTAACAATTGTTGTTAAAAGTTGATAACATATTGTATTTTGTCTATCTGCCTTTCATAGTGTCTCCACCTTCAGAGTGTCCCATGCACAAAGCTGCGCCTGTAAAAGGTATACATTTTTATGTCATTATTATGACATTTTGTAATTATGTGGGCCGATTAAACTATTAGTGACATGCTTGTACCACTTACAGAACTACATTTCCCAGGAACACTGCAAGATAATTTAAAGGTCACATCGTAAAGTTTTCCTGTGCTAGATGAGTTTTGTTTCAGTTGATGCAGCCTCCTTTACAATTTTACAGTTTCTTTTCTGACGACACTTTTTCACATATTTCAAGCTTCATATTGTTGTATTGTTGAGATGACTGAAGGTTTTAGGATACCAGTGAGTAGGGTTTTGTACCCGTTATGCCTCAACCGGGTGCCCCTTGTTCTCTACAGCATCTCCCCCTTCGGAGTGTCCAATGCACCAAGCAGAACCAGGTCCAGCGCACCAGGACCGGGCCTACGAGTTTGTGGAGTGTCCCATGAAAGCTGCACAAGGCACAAAGAGCGACATCGACCCAGCAAATATGGTAACTGCAACACTTTGGTGAAGGAAAGCACTTCTCTGCGATGAGTTGTGTGTAATTACTGTTATTAAATGTTGTTTTCATGTTGCCAGAAATTCAATCTCAAAGGTAATCATGTGCTTTGTGATGATGAAGAGCTGTCACTCTCTGTTTGCACAGATGCCGCCTCCTAACCAAAAGCCAGCTCCAGATCAGCCCTTCCCACTCTCCGTCAGCAGAGAGGAGTCCACCATTCCCCGACACAACACAGAGAAGAAATGGGTGTACCCGTCTGAGCAGATGTTCTGGAACGCCATGCTGCGGAAAGGGTCGGTCCACGCTGTATGGCCTTTATTTACCAGCTCATCAGCAGACGTGTGCAGACATTTAACACAAATTGTTGGCTTTTTAAAGCATATACCATCTCCTAATGTAATGCTATCACAGCTTTAACTTTATAGGAGGAAACATGTAGTGCTCACCTGCTAGCATACATATTTAATCATATCTAAATGCCTGTAGTGGCAATGTTCTGCAAAGACAGAGAAAAATATACATTCAAGATTATAGTGACCACAGAAAACACAGTTTGGAAAAGAAATACACAAGATGACAAAAATCAGTAAAGACACCGCCTCAAAGTCATGGAATTTGCTGGAAAAGTTTTGGAAAACTAAGTGTACCCTGAAAGTTTTAGAAAATCATGGAATTGTGTTTCACAGACATGTAAAATAACACATGATGTTTTCAGACTGTCAGAAATATGAAAGTCTAACAATATAATTAGAGTTGCGCAGTTTTTACAGTTTTTGGCTGTGATAAATTTTATCACAGATTTAAGTTATTTTTTTGACATGCCTCCCCCTTTTCCACCCCCCCCCCCCCCAAATAATGAACAGCCCCTGAGTTACATTTAAATATTCAGTTCAAAATCTGTCCTGAATTCCTTTTTTTACTAAAACATGTTTTAAAAAGCCACTATATAGTCATGAAAAAGAACAGATAAATGCTCGTTTCAGTGAATGTATGGTTTTTATATGGTCTGCTCTGGGATGGAATCTTTGTCAGGTCTAACAGTCCGTCATGTTTGCTCTGCAGGTGGCGCTGGCGCGAAGATGACCTTGGTTCTCAAGACATGACCAACATCATTAAAATCCACAACCAGAACAACGAGCAGGCCTGGCAGGAGATCCTGAAATGGGAGGCTCTGCATGCAGAGTGAGTGTACAACCTGTAGAGGAGTTATCTTCAACATATTCTCTATGTGCTTTAACTTATTTGTCTTTACATTGTTATCCTGTGCTTTGTTGCAGTGAATGTCCATGTGGGCCGAGCTTGAAGAGATTTGGTGGTAAAGCCAAAGAGTTCTCGCCCAGAGCTCGCTTCCGTCACTGGATGGGGTGAGCTCCTTCACACTTTATCTGCCTCAACTTCACTCCATTATTGAGCTCTTCTCCTCACAAATAAAATGTAGCTTTATTTTATGTATGAGCCAAGTTTTTAAGATGATAAGATGGAACTTAAAGTTGTCAGCTAGCAGTTTCATTAATATGTGGCAGTGATCAAAAATATGAGGATGGGTGTGTATGTGGTTTATTTTTTTTTAATGCAGGAAAACCTGTCAAAGGCAGGCAGTAGATAAGAGCTGTGCAAATCAGCTCCCCGGCACATAGCTTTGCCTTTTTTCTTTCTCTGGTGTGTCTCATTTCAACATCACGGACAGGCTGTAAAACAGATTAGTAATCGGCAGAAAGCAGGATTAATGCAGCAACTATCCAGGTAACTAGTGCATTAAAAAAATAGTCCTTTAAAAAAACAGAACACACTACATATTACACCACAACTAAAACACTGCGGCAGTGTAAGCAAGTTAACAAAAAACAAACAAAAACATTGAAAGGTAGAAAAAAAACATCCTAACAAGAAATAGTAGAGAGGAGTGATTTGTGGGCTGACCCATAACTGGCAGGTCCTGAGGGTTGATCACTTCAGGGGAGCTTGTTAGAAAATTTCACGGATTTCGAGTGGTTCGGGTCATTAAGTGAGAAAGCAGTTTTTTGAGTAAGTTGTCATAATTTACAAAAACATTGTGCAATTATCCAATTAACACCCTCTCCACTCTGCCACCAGCTGCTCTCTCTGTGACTAGATTCAGGTTTTATTCCAAAACCCAGGCCAGAAAATTAGAAACATACTTTTACCTTACATTTCAGAATCAGCATATAAGACTAAAACAAGAGCAGCAAACATTAGTCATTTCTGATTTCACTGCTGTGGTGTCACAACTGTTGCCCAGAGAAAATGATGGCGTTAAATCCCCTGTCCTGCCAGAATCTGCCATTTCACAGGTAGAAAGCAGCATGAGTGGCTTCCACTGGGAGAGAGCTCACTGCTGCTTTAAAGGAGCTCACAGCAGCCTCTGTCATCTCATCTCTATGAAAGAATATTTCTGATGTGTCTTCTTCTCCTTTTCAGCTACGAGCTGCCCTTTGACCGCCATGACTGGATCATAGACCGCTGCGGGAAGGAGGTGCGCTATGTCATTGACTACTATGACGGTGAAATCAACACAGAGAACTACCAGTTCTCCATCCTGGATGTTCGCCCCGCCTTTGACTCTTTAGACGCCGTCTGGGACCGTATGAAGGTGGCCTGGTGGCGCTGGACCTCTTAAAGGACTGGCACACACGTAGATCACTTTGTGAATCCAAACATGGACTATGAAACTGGCGTTCCTCATTTTCAGCTCTTGACAAGATGTGCGGTGCTATGAAAAGAAACCTAAACATGACTCATGAAGAATACGAAACAGACTTAGACCACGTTTGTTTTAGTAAAACCTCACTCACTTAGTCTGTATGGAGCTTCATCTGCTAATCACATTGATTTCAGTGGAAATTCTACTTTTTGGGTTTGCAGGTCAGCAAGTGCATCTGAGCTAGTGGAAGTGTTTGTGTGTTTGTCACACGAGGTCACATGGTGGCTCACTGCCTCAGGTTATCTGTTCAGCTGCCTTCACTCTGCTCTCACTTCAGATCACACTGGAGGAATGTCTCTTGCAGACCCACTTTGCATTTCTGGAAAATCAGTCCCTACCTGCTGGAGTACCAGGTTTCAGGTTGAAAGTACTGATTTGGAAGTGTTCAGCTATCTGAACGGAGGCTTTGTGATAAATGTATGTGTAAACTGTTGTTGTTTCCGATTAGCATCATCTCACATGGCAGCTTTGAATCAATGGATCATTCTCTGGAAGTAATTATTTGCCACAATTAAAAAAAATCCACAAAAGTGCAGTGCCACTTGTGATCACATCATTGGTAATAATAGAAATAGCTTCTAAAATGTTGATTATTATATGGAATTCAAATTTAATCTGAGGTCTTTTGGAGTGTTGCTTTATGTTATAGTTGAGGAAGAGGCAGAAAACACGTTCAGTGCGTTTCCATGCACAGTAAGGTGGAGCTACAGTTTTAGCTCGATTAGGCCATTAATTTGGACTGCTGTACAGGGAGAATCCCTTTACTGACAGAAGCATGTCTGACACCAAGTAGGTGGAGATATGCCCCCTTTCAGGTAGCTGCTATTTGACCTTCTTCAGGTTGACCTATTATGTCTCATACAAAACAAGTTAGCAAGCACCACATATACATTAATGTGTGGGAAACGCAGCATACAATAGTGCTTTTGCAAGAGTGTTCCTAAAATGCTCCTTGTAGCTGACCTTTAACGTTGCACAGGCAGTCTGAAGCTCGATCAGAGTGCTGCTTTTGACTCTGGTGGCAGTTTGAGCTGAGCACACCGTGATGTGACCTGCTGACAGTTCAGTGTATCTGCTGTGATTGTTATGAAACTTCCTCTTCAGATCCATGCAGTCATATTTTCAGGAGCACAGTTATGAGTTTTTGTTTTGTCAGAATAATCTGTAGTGGTGAGATGGGTTTGACAGATTACCAAGATGACTGTGCAGTGGTTTATGGGTGTTGGTCTAGTTTGACCCAAAGGATATATATATAGGTATATTTTTTTAAAAGGACTTGGATGGAATTTAGCCTTGCTATGAAACCCTGTAACTCTGTTAGCCCATCCCTTTCTTGTTGCGGTTAGTTTGCCCTGACTTCCTTAGTTGGTCACATGACAGTAGCTTGTTTAGAAGTAAAATTTAAAGCTGACTGTCCATTTCACATGCTGTATCATCATATTCCTGCAGCATACTTCATATACTATATTACTTTCCTGTCTTATAATGGGGGTAAAAGTTCTGAAGTAACTTAAAAATCATTTTTATTTACCAAATGTACTTGGGTCTAAATCTGGTTTTGCTCTCGAAGTATCATCTGTAATCTCTCCAGAACTGTCTGAATCCTGTGTTTCAGCTTTGCTCTCTTGTTTTTTGTTGCGCTGATATTCAGATTTGTATTTATTGGTTGATGAATGAGTGTAGGCTTCTGTGTGCATAATCTTGATGCTGTTGTCCCAGTTAAAAAGTTCTGGTATGTAAAAAATAATTTTACTAGCTCTGGTGGTCAGCTAAACTATCAATAAAGCTGGTTGTCTTAACCCTCTGAATAATATTTGCCTTTCTCTTGGAAAAAATAAATCATTTCATGTTCATGTACTCAATGGCAAAACCTGGCCGCAGTGATTTGTACCAAAAGAGCACTAAGCCCTGCTTCCACCCAGCAGAGAGGTTCACTTCAGTTTGATATGATTTTTATTTTTTCATATCCATTGTGAAAATTTGTGGATGGTACCTTTAGTACCTTTAGAACGGTTACCATTTATCGTCTTTTTTCTGCTTGGGGTTCCTAGCACAAAGATCCGGTACTAAAAAGTGGACTGCTGCAGTCTGTTGATTGGGCAGTAGAGAATCAGCACTCAGTGCTCAGGGATAAGCTGTGGTTTAACCACTGTTCATACTGTGACTAGTCTTTCATACATTACTAAACAAGAACTGTTTCAGCCTCTAGCGGCAGCTGGAGACTCAGAAAAAATATTTTCACTGACGTTGCGGAAGTAAACACTGAAACTCAAATGAGCTGTTTCAGGCAGCTTAGGAGCAGAGAGAGCTCCCTTTGGCTTGGTCTTTGGACTTTATTACTTAGGAGACCTTTTACAAGCACAGAAATGCTGCACAAAACAATGAAAAGGGAAAACCCCAAAAAGCATAATAGGGCCCCTTTAAATTTCAATATGACAACTTTGACCATTTCATTAGTTTTTATTGTCTTTCTTTGACAAATACTATTCGTGATGAGTGGATCTGAAAGCGTTTAAAGTATATTTATTATATATTCATTTCAACCACATTATGTGAACTGCATAGATTCTGTTTCGTCAATTGGAGAAATAAACGCTTTGGAGCCTGAGAAGGAGCCAATGCACAAACCCAGATATTTTTGGGGGCTTTTACCTTTTTTTTAACAGGACAGATTAAGCATGAAAGTTGGGACAGGAAGGGGATGACATGCAGCAACGGGCTGCAGGTTAGAGTCGAACCTTTGGCCGCTGTGGTGAGGACACAGCTCACCACTCTACGAGGGAAGCCATGAGGCATCCCAAAACCCACTATTTTTAAATATAATAATAACAACAACAATAATAATAATAATAAAAATAATAAACTTTATTTGTATAGCACCTTTCATACAATAAATGCAGCCCAGTGTGCTTTAAAAGAAAGACACGAAATGCACCAAGTGTTTCACATCAAAAAACATATAATTGATCAAGAGAGACTCATTCCAACCTGTTATTTTTTGTTCTGAAAATATCGGCTTGCGGCCCTGTTCTGTGGACAATAAACGAAGTTCAGACTTCACTCTATCACCAGTGAACAGTGAGTGCTGCTTGACTGAGCAGTATGTGACAAAAACCTTGCTGACATGTACTGTGAGTGGTGAAAAAAACTACACAGATTTAGGGTCTAGGCACAAGTTAAGAGGTTTTATGTTTGGTTTCAGAGGTACTATACTGAACGGTTTTGGTGGAAATGTGGCTTTTGTGAAGTCCAGCACTGATGGATGAGGTCATGGATCACAGTGTTTTCACTTCATCCCTCAGGTGTTGGTTCGGTCAGAGCTCTTTGTGTTTGGAGGCCCTGCTATGTTTTTATCAGGAAAGCTAACAGTCAACTGTTGACTTAAAGTTGGAGGACCAAACTAGGTAAAGACATATAAAGGTCACCCTGTCCAAATAGAGTGTATATTTAGCACCATCTGCTGTACATAATGTATAAAATTACACCTTAATTTAATTGTCTATTTCAGATTTTTTTTGGGTCTTGATTAGCTACAAACCAAACCAGCGTGAATCAGTTTCACAAAGAATCTCAAAGCAGATAGAATGAACAGTCACAATTGGTTTAAATTTCAGATTTTAAAACATCAAACACTGATTAACTAATTCACATGACAGATACACACATTAAAGACCAACTGTGTTCAATCACAGCCAACATAGCAGCTAAATATAACACAAATTCAACTTACAGCAGAATTGACAAAGCAGATGCCAAAAAAAAAAAAGAAAAAGTGGGTTTAAATTGCTGAAAGTTTAATCTATATATAGTCAGAAGGAACATGGCCATAAACATGTCAAAGGGTCCAGTCACCACACAAAAAATGTGTTGTGTGTGTTGTTGTGTGTATAGATTGACCTTGCCCCTTGCCCTATGGATCCAAGTCCCAGATTGTGACTGTGGCTCCTCAGTTGCATAACCTATCAATGTAGGAACGATAAAGCTCCTCTAGCATGTTGTCTTGGGAGGACCTGACTTCTGGAGCAATCTCTCAGTGTCAACTAAAACATTTGTCTGACACCTTTGCAACTTGGTTCTGATTGGTTTAAAAATGTATAAAAGTGTCCACAAATAAGTCAACATTGCTCCGTTAATGGTCTAATTAGCCCCTGTAACATTAACACTAATCATTTCAGGTAATCAAGTTTTGACACTTCCCACATTTGTTGAACCAGCAGGGAACTTCCATGAGAAACTAATTTGTTACAAGATAATTTTTGTTCGTTTACGAAAAAGTCTGCAGTGGTCAACAAAAAATAAACAGCAGTATGACAAAACGTTAGGTCGAGAAATTACCGAAGCAAGAACTATCCAACAAACTCTTCTTCAAGACTTCAAAGTTAAAATATTAGAGATACAATTTGCAATAAGACATGTCTTCTTTGTAATTTTAACAGATTAACAAAAAAATTATAAATCAAACAAGCACAGACTTGGAAAAGCTCAGACTGTGTACTCGCAGGATTTTAGCTTGTTATGTTATCCATTTTCTGGCTCAGACACTCATATTAATATGCCACATTTGTTTACCTCCAATCATGTGAAACTGACGATTAACTTCACTATGTATTCGAATCTATTTCCACTTCCACACAAGCGCATTATCAGGTTCCATTGACTTCTCAAAATTGCCAACTGAAATCGAATATAAAATACACCTAAAGGAAACATGCCAATTTTGAAAAAACTCCCCAGGTATAGTAAAAAAGTTAAGCTTCCTGAGTGGTAATTTCAGTGACCTGGAAAAGCCATATTTTGCAAAACTGCAGTGAAAACACTTTTTTTGGCTTTTGTAGGTCACATGATGCTATGCTTATGTGCTTGTCAGTAGGAACGCTCCACCGGGGCATGAGCAGTCAGGACCTAATTAGGCACTCAATGAGGATGCAGTACCACCTGGCTATCACAGATACAAGGCTAAGCTAAACTACTACAAAGCTATCACAGCTAAACTACAAGCTAAACTACTACAGATAAAGCTAAGCAAACATATACAAAGCTAGCAAGGCTAAGCTATCACATGGCTATCACAGCCCAAATGGCAAGCCACACAGATACAAGGCTAAGCTAAGCTAAGCTAGCTGATGCTAGCCATGCTAGCTAGGCTAGTTATCACATGGCTATCACAGCCTACAGACAGATACCACAGGCTACATGGCCACAGATACAAAGCTAAGCTAAGCTAAGCTAACACATGGCTACACATGGCTATCCCCCAGGAGGCTAAACTGAGCTAACTAAGCTAGCTAGGCTGGCTATCACATGGCTATCACAGCCCAAACAGCAATCACCTTCAACAGACCCAGGCTCTATTTATGCAGACTCCAGGTAGTGACTGTGCTGATGCTACCTTCCCTAGCACATGCATCACAATTGCCAATATACTACAACTCACATACAAGACTCAAGCTAAGGGAAAATAAGGGATGAATTGGATCAACAAACACACTTACTTGGATGGCAGCATGGTCTCACACAAAGAGACTCAAACAGGCCACTCCCACTCCTAAATACCCTCACACTTCCTGGATTTTCTCCTGAGAGGACTGATTGGTGGATCTCTCCACCTGATCTCAAGGAGTTGTCCGTTCAGTGGGTCCCCCTGCTGGTCCCCAACTACCATTGTTTCTCCTAATCCAAATCCACTGACTGGATTTAACTGCCTCATCTGACATTTCCCTCACTGTCTTCCTCAAACTCTGTCCCCTTACTCCCAGTTCCCCCAGGAGAGAGATAGCTGATCCAGCTACAAATCCCCTACATCCCACTTCAACTGGGCGAACCCTAGCTTTCCATCCTTTCTGCTCAGCTTCTGCCTGTAAGTCTGTGTACCTCAGTTTCTTCCTTTCATAGGCTTCTTCCACTGAAGCTTCCCAAGGGACTGTAAGCTCAATGAAATAAACGATCCGTTGACTCACCGACCACAGCACTATGTCAGGCCTCAAATTAGTACAGACTATTTCCTGGGGAATAACAAGCTTTCCTCCTAAATCTACCTGCATTTCCCAATCACAAGCTCCTTCCAGGCGACCACACCCCTGCCTCCTCCCTAACTTACTGCCTCTATGTTTCTCCCCCTCACGTACAAACTGGACATCTAGACTCTCTTTTTTAAAACCTCCTGATTTCACTGTCTTCTTCTCCCCTCAATACCTGCAGCTAAGCTTCTCAACACCTGATTATGTCGCCACGTATACCGGCCCTGTGATAAACTAATTTTGCAGCTTGACAAAATATGTCTTAAAGTTGCAGTACCTGAACACAATGGGCATGATGGGTCGCCATTTACCCAGAGCTTCAAGTTCTGGGGGGTTGGCAACACATCATATGTAGCCCCTATCAGAAATCTAATGCGGCTCTCCTCCATACTCCACAGGTCCCTCCAGCTAAGCTTCCTCCTCTCTACACTTTCCCAATTCAACCACTGACCCTGCTTAGCCTGAGCCACTGCCTTAGCACCCCTTACAGTCTCCTCCTGCCTACGTACCTGTTCCACTACCAGTTTTCTTCTATCCTTGGGGCCTGCTGTATTCCACACCGGTTTGCCTGGCCCAAGCCCCAAGCCTCCCCGGCCAAACTGAACATTACCTACTATCTCTGCATGCCTAAGAGCAGCCTCTGCGTCCTGAACTGCCACTCTTGGGTTCCATTTTCTCCCCTTGGATGGATTTGGAACCACACTCCTAACTATTACACTTATCCTTACTCCCGGCTAACAACAACTCTGCCCTAACCTTGGTGCACTTAAACTCCTCTGTTAAGCTAGATACTGGCAGCTGAGTATCCCTTTCCCATACAATGCCACACTACTTAGACACCTGGGAGCGCCTAACCACTTCCTAATATATGAGCTAACCAACCTTTCCATTCTCTCCACAACAGATACTGGGACTTCATAGATTGACAGTGGCCACATTAACCTAGGAAAAATAACCCAAACTGCAAACACCACAACTTCAACTTTCCTGGGAGCCCTGACTCATCTATTCTATCCAGTCCTTCAGCGACATCTTTTCTAAATTGCACAACCTGCTCAACATCATTCAAATCCACATTGTACCACCTACCTAGGCTCTTCACTGACTTTTCCCTAATTGTTGGAATTTCCTCATCATCTATGATAAATTTCCTATCATTTAATTTCCCTCTACATAATGAGATACTTCTAGACTTACTTGGCTTGATTTTCATGCTGGCCCACTTGAGGTTCTTATTTACCTTCTCTAATAGCCTCTTTGTACATGGCACCGTTCTAGTAACTAGTGTCATGTCATCCATGTAAGCCCTAATTGGTGGAAGACACATCCCATTTTTTGACGTCTTCTCTCTCCACCTACAACCCACTTGGATGCCCTGATAATTACTTCCATCGCCATTGTAAATGCCAATGGCGAAATTGTACATCCTGCCATAATACCTATCTCTAGCCTCTGCCAGTCTGTTGTGAAATCTGCCTGTACTTATACATAATCTAATGTCCTGAAAATATGCTTTCACTAAGTTGACAACTATTCCTGGCACCCTAAAATACTCAAAAGCACTCCAAATAAGGCTATGTGGCACTGAACCAAATGCGTTAGCCAGATCTAAAAAATACTACATGCAGGTCTCTTTTCTCCCTCTTGGCTGCCTGAATCTGGTGCCAGATCATGCTAGTATGCTCTAAGCACCCTGAAAAACCTGGTATCCCCGCCTTCTGCACCGTCGAGTCTATTAACCCATTCCTTTCTAAGTACCCAGCTAATCTCTGCGCTACTACACTAAAGAAAATCTTCCCCTCTACATTCAGGAGAGAGATCATCCGGAACTGGCTAAGATCTGAGGACTCCTTCTCCTTAGGGATGAAGACACCCCCTGCCCTGCGCCATGCTCTTGGGATAATTTGTTTCTCCCAAACTATTTTTAGATGTTTCCACAAAAACTTAAGGATGTCAGGTGCACTTTTATAAACCCGGTAGGGGACTCCATTAGGCCCTGGGCCGAAGAAGCCTTTGCACGCCTAACCACTTCCTGAACTTCTTTCCACCTAGGTGGCCTAACATCCAACTCCTGACTTATCTCTCCTAATGGAGGCATATCAGGTGGAAGACCTCCACTCCTATTCTCCTCTAAGTCTGAATAAGTCTTTCTCAAATATTCTTCAACCTCTAGCCTTGTTGCCTTAAGTTGCCCCCCCTTTTTCCTGATTAAACAAACCTTTCGCAAATTTAAAGGGGTCCCTAAAAAAAGCTGTCCTTGCATATTCTTTCTTTCTCCTCTTTTTCCTAAGATGCTCTGCCCTTCTAAGTGCTGCTATCCTGTCTCTCAACTCCTCTTGCAAAACACTGATTCCCTCCCTCTCTTCGTCTGTAGCCTTTTTCCACTGTTTTCTTAACTGTCTCCTTTCCTTAACTAACTTCTCTACCTCATTTCTTGCCTTCTAGACTTGCCTACCTGTACTCTTTTCCCCTCTTTCTGTCATGCACCCCAATCTCTCTGCACCATATGAGTAAATCCTCTCTCCATGGTTTTCTTTGGCTCTCTGACCACATTTCCTCTAAGCATCCACTCTACTACCTCCTCCTACCTCAGGGGCACTGTTATACTACCTTTTACCTCCACAGATGAGCTCACCTTACCCCGAATGCTGCTAGTTTTAACCCTAGCGGATAGGTCCGTACCCTATCCCTCACTGAGTCACGTATCCGATGCATAGTCATGTCTGTTCTGATGTCTTTTGCTGTGTAATTGTGAGTCATCTTCCCTCTCTGCTGACTCTTGGGGTATTTTTCCTATGTTGGCTGTAGCTTATTGTGGTTGTAGAAAGGCTACTACACCTCACCACTACCGGCGTGGGTTGCTAGCCCATGTCAGCACCTTTGGGGTCTTTCCCTCCTGCCAGCTGTCTCAGTGTTTCACCTAGTTGGTCCCACAGCACCTCCAGGAAGCTAGGCAGTGAACTCTCTGCTGCACAGCACACAGCAGATGTCCAAACAGCCCCTGACATTTCTGTGTGAATGTCCCCACTATTTTATCATATCTGCTCTCTGCAGCCCCCATTTCCATAGCAAAAAAGAGCCCTCTGTCTGCCACCAGCGGCCCCCCCCCCCCCCTAATTACAGCTCTGTCCACACATCTGCTGCCTGTCAGCAGTTGGGGATCATCTCTTCAGACAGGTGTGCTCTTCTACATGTTCATTTGCTGATCAGTGTCAAACATGCAGTCATTCACATGTTTGGTACCAGTGACTGATTGGGAACCAGTTTGAGTAGAGAGGCAGGTGCATCTCTGTCTGTATGATTTGGACATGCTGATCTTGGAAAGCCAAAACAGGAGCTTAATACACATTTTTACCAATAAATTTCCATGACTTTGAGGCAAATTTAAGAACCATACATTCTCTGAAACAACTATCGATATTTACCCATCAGTTATATATACATATATATATATATATATATATATATAATATATATATAAGGTGTTTTTTGGGGCTTCTGCCTTTATTTGATAGGACAGCTTAAGCATGAAAGGGGGAGAGAGGGGATGACAAGCAGCAAAGGGCCATGGCTGGAATCAAACTTGCGGTCATTGCGCCATAGCCTCTGTACATGGGGCACCCACTCTACCCACTGAGCTATGGGGCCCCTAAAAGAATAAATTTTAAAAAAATACTGCATTCAGAGCAGAATTAGAACTCAATATTTAGATATAACTTAGGGCGTGTTTGTCATTTATGTGGGGGAAGGGGGGGTCGTGCAAAAAAGGGGAAGCATGTCGTGACTTGTGTTTTTTTTATTTTGGCTTTAGGGGAGGGACAAGCAACTTTAAAATGGCTGTATTTTGTATTTATTTTAATCCATTTTTGGCCATTTTTTTATTTGAAAATTTTTAGTGGTTATAAAAAAACAGTGCCTTTCAAACCCATGTTTTTTCTTTAAAAATCTCCCAAAATTATACAGATTATCAAAATATAACAGTAGAAATTATCATTGTATTTTCACATTTCCGATGGTCCTTGGACACATTATGTGTTATGATGCAGGTTTGTGAAACAAAATACCTAAATAATAATTGACAACATTATAATATTAAGACATGGGGAACAGGTAAGTTGCAAAAAGGAAGTTATTTATCAAACAAAATCCGAATGGACTTAGTCTGAGTTTTTGGAGGGGGACAGGGGCTCGGCTGGGTTCTAGAGCTGGGTTCTGGGGGTAACGAGAAGTCTGGAATCTTCAGAGCAGGGCTTTTTTTCTGTGTTGCAGGTTTCTTGGTGAGGCAACAGATTTCCAGGTGTGTAGAATTGGGGATGAGAGGTCTCTGCAGGAGGAGGGGGAAATTCCAGGTAAGTGGTTCTGGAGTGTCTTTTTTTCAGGTTTCTAGGAAGACAGAAAATCTGAATGTAGCTGAGGGCAAACAGGTAAGGTTGGAGGTGAGCTGATGACAGAAATACTGGAGAGTCAACAATGATCTGGCTGAGAGTAAAGGAATGAGCTGCTCCTTTTATCCTGCAGCAGGCAGTGATGAACTGCAGTTGTGTCAAGATTACATGACAATCAACACACAGGTGAGTGATTTGAAACTGCAGGTGTGCTGAAAAGAATCTTGAAATCCAGACAAGTATGCTTTTCTGCAAAAAAAGTAATTATTTTTTAATAAAAATTATTTGAAAATGTTTATTTTGTCGTCCAGAACACATATGAGGGAGAGGGGCAAAAAACAGAAAAAAAAGACAACAAGCAAGATTGAGTTGCTGTCATTATGCTGCATTGTGTCAAAATTTATCCATGAAAGACTACTGCAGCAGTTTCATTCAAAAAACAAAATTTCATGTCTTTCCCAAAAAATTAAAAGAAATTGCCTAATTTCATGACTTTTTCAGGTCTGGAATACAAGAGGCAGATTTTTTTTATGACTTTTCCAGGTTTTCCATAATAGTGGGAACCCATCCATCCATTCTCATCCACTTATCTGGAGACGCAGGGGCAGCAGGCTGAGCAAAGCACTCTAGACATCCCTTTCCCAAGCACCAAAATCCAGCTCCTCCTGGAGGACCCTGAGGATTTGCCAGGTCAGATGAGATATATACAATAATCCCTCCAGTGTGTTCTGGGTCTTCCCCAGGAGGCATCCTGATCAGATGCCCCAACTACCTCAAATGGCCCTTTTGACGTGATTGAGCAGCGAGATCTCTTGGATGTCTAAACTCCTTACCCTATTTCTAAGGCTGAGCTCAAACCCTCCCCCCCCCGGAGGAAATTCATTTTGGCCATTTGTATTTGCAGTCTCATTTTTTTGGTTGCTACTCAAAGGTCATTCACATAGGTGAGGATTGGGACATAGATGGATGGGTAAATCAAAAGCTTTGCCTTCTGGCTGAGCTCCCTCTTCACCACGACAGTCCGACACAACTCCCACATTACTGCAGATGCTGCACCAAACTGCCTGTCCATCTCATGCTCCATTCTACCCTCACTTGTGAACAAGACTCCGAGATACTTGAACTCCTTTGGGAGTTGGGCAACAACTCCCTCCCCAACTCAGAGGGGAAAATCCACCGTTTTCTGGCAGAGAAAACCATGGCTTAAGACTTGGAGGTGCTGACTCTCATCACCTCAGCTGCTTTCACACTAGCCGCTGTAAACCACCCCAGTGCATGCTGGAGGTCACAGTGTGAAGAAGCCAACAGAACCACTATCTGCAAAAGCATCGATGTGATTCTGAGGTCCTCAAACTGGACCCCTTCCTCCCCCCAGCTGTGCCCAGCATGTAATATGGGTCGGTGAAAGGAAAACCCTGGTGGAGGCCAACGCCCACACGGGAATGTGTTTGACTTTATGCTGAGTATGCAGACAGAGCTCTCACTTTGGTTATACAGGGAACAGGTGGCTTGTAGCAGTGACCCTGGCACCCCCTATTCCCTCAGTAACCCCCACAACACTCCCGATGGGATGCGATCGTAGGCCTTCTCAAGTCCACAAAGCACATCTAGACTGGAAAGGCAAACTCCCTGTTGTGGGAACCCTGTTGAACTAAAAGAAATAAAAACAATGAATTGTGATGAATAAATTGTGATCATAGTTTTGGCCATAATTGTTGTGCAGCCCTACTAAATGGCCTTACATCTTTCCTGCCCCTTCCACCATCTCCTCCTCCACCCCCCTCCACTATCTGGATGGGTTCGGACTCAACTGCCTTTTTGCGGTTATTATCAAAGACCTTTTGGCAGGAAGACATGATTCTGGTCAACCGTGTTGCTTCACCACTTTTAGGATAAAAAGATGTGTACCTTCTTGTCGTCATGACTCTCTTTATCATTGATGAAGTTGCACCAGTTAGCTATACCAAATCATCTGGTGTCAGTAATTTTTTTTGCTGCAATCTTCAACTACTGTTTGAAGAGCTGTAACACAGGTAAAAAGAGGGTTACTATTAAAAGTCATCAACAAAACATTAGATTACAAAACAAATTCATTTCAGCCTATTACAAACCATTGACTGCAAGACCCTCAGGGCATGGTTGTCCCCGTATCTGAGAGCTCATTGACTAAGCTCTTGAGATGAGTTTAGGTTAAAGATAAAGATTAAAATAAAGGGCAGTTTAGTTGAATTTCAGCTCTGTGAATGAATAAGTAAACGTCTGTAAATATAAAAGATGGAGAGTATTTCTCTGAATAAACGCAAAGCATGTAGGAGGGGAGCGAGCTGAACAGTCATTATGCAGTGATACATGCAGCTAAATATCCCTGCAGTTATGTGAGTGGGCCTCTACACTGAACAGTGTCAAGTGGCACAGTGTGTCTGAATTCATGAATACAGTTCATCTATTTTTTCATTCGCTTCATTTAGTTTTAATTGACTTACAAAACTATTTTGGATCGAAGAGTGAATCTCCACAATCTGTTCACTGTTAACTTATTAATTCATATTTTTCTTCCATCTCTAATGACTTAGTATGCCTTTTTTTTTTTGAGTTTGTGTCTTCATACTTTTTACCATTAATTTGTAATTGTGTATTGTAATTTGATGTGCATGTAGTGCACAGAGGCAATTCAGGCGATAAGCAGACACAAGGTTAGGACTCAAAGAGGTAGCTTGCATTTTTTCACGAGCTGCTGCTTTAAATAACACTTCTTCTATACTGAGGAGTGTGGGGACTCATCAAGTCGAGTGACTAAGTTGCAAACTTGGCATCAGTGTTATTTGCTGGCTGGTGGTAAATGTGGCTATGAAGTCATGGCCCACAAGTGTCACACTCAAGTCCATTCTCATTCCAAACGTGTTGAACGCTACTGCTTTGCTTTCAGCGTATGATCTCTTACACCAAAAGCCACCTTTCTCGTTCCCATGATACGCCACCGGACAGCATCAGCTTAGAATGGAGCTGGACAGATGTTATCATATGCAGCTTCATATTCATATGCATAGGCAGCTTCACTTGAGAACATGGCTGGAAGGAACCTGTCGCATCCATATGATATGCCACTGGATGTTGCAGGTTGAAAAGCTTTCCGTTAAGGAGCACAAAGGTCCCTTTAGGGCAGACCTGGGTTCTGCAAGGGCTAGATCTGGCACATTGTTTTTGTGCGGTGTATTAGTACCAATGTTTTTTGTGCCGGTGTAATTATAATAATATAATAATAATAATAATAATAATAATAATAATAATAAAATAATAATAATAAATAATTATTATTATTACTGGTGCCTTCAGTATAGCAGTGGGAGCCATAGATGGGTGCCAAATCTGAAATCAAGCCACCAAAATCCAACTGCATTGATAACTACTATAAACTATAGTAGTTATCAATGCAAAATGGCTTTAACTATAAACAATATTACTCAATTCAAATGCAAGCAATATGCAATGCATCAGGACTGTTTTTAGATTACCTGGTTCAGTACATGACACATGCATTCTAAAACACAGCCCCATTTAGGTTGACGCCCCCTATCCTCCAACAGGCTATTTTCTTTTAGGTGATGGAGGCTATCCATGCCTTGAAAAACCCTTCACAATCAAAACACCTTTCAGGCTGCCAGTTAGAGACAGAACCCAGGAGCATGCCCGTGCTCCCTCTGTGATTGAGGGGTTCTTTGGGGTGATGAAAACCATGTGGAGGGCAACTCTGTTTAAAGCTCTGGAGGTGGACACAGGATTTTGCTCTGAGGTCATCCTTGCTTGTGCCTTTCTGCACAATATATGTGTGATGGTAGGAGACAACATAGAGGAGGACATTGTGCCAGAAGACCCTGGAACCTCAAGAGTTGGTGAACCTCAGGGAAACAAATGGTTTCCCCATTAGGGAAAGACTTTCTGCCCAGGTTTCTGCACCTGCTCAGTTGCCAGTCATGCTGAGAGACCATGATTATGCAGGTGTGTGAACAGTGATTGTTTATATTAGTCTTTGCATTTATGCCTTAGTTTGTCATTGTGTAATGTGGGGTAAATCACTAAAGATGTTTTGTGATTTACCCCACAAAAGTTTTGTTTTCACGCCAAATGATTTTTTATTTTATTTTATGTGGTTCAGCAAAATAATCAGTCCTTCTTTTTTGCTTTTGTGCAAAAAAAAAAACAATTGTCAAAACTATGCTGAATGAAATGAGAATGGACACCCCTGTATTTAGAACAAAATAAAACGACATGGCTTACAGAAGCACAAAATTGGGTCAATTATTCTTTTCGACAGTTTTAACAAATAAGGATATTAATGTATCTAGTTGCTCTTGTCTTTTCTGTTCTCTCCTCCCCTCCTAGTCCAGCTTCTGTTGCCTTTGCATCTGTCGGTAACTATAATGTTTTAAGAAATCCAGGGTTTCATTACGTTTTCTTTTCTTACATTATGCTTGAGATGCTTGGACGAGGCTTGGCTGGATGAGGCTGCTGTGGAAGGTGATGGCTGTGGGTCTTATGGAGCTCTGGCAAACTGCTCACATGGGGAGGGATCAGGACTGCAGTGTCTTTGATCATGACTTTCCGCACAATCCGATGTAACCTCTCACACTTGATATTAGGTTGATCGGGTTTGGTTGAATGTCAAAAGTTTTGCTTCTCATGGCACTATGCTCACACAGTTTCACATAGGAGTTTCGTTTTGTAGGTGCATCACAGACGCAGGGAGCTTTTAACTTTAATATGGGCTGAGGAATAAGTGTGCAGTATGTATTCTATTTAATACGTACGTATTTTATTTAATCTAGTGATAAAATTAGAGGGTTCCGCATGACAAAATTTCTTTGGCCCCCGGCAAAAATGTTCAAATGTTCAAACATTAGCAGCTTTATTTCTGTTGCAGCCACCACACTAACCGTCACTGTCACCAATCAAAGGCCACCTAAGCGTGTTATGTGGCAGTAGCCACATATGAGGGATTTCTGGGAGGTGATAGTTCATGATTTCACAGAGGAATTGTGGATTAAAAAATTCCGGGTGCAGTGCAATAACACCTTTTGTAGTGATTCCTTGACTTTTTGTTTTACATCATGTGAGCTATAAGGTATTTCCATTGTATATATATATATATTATTTGACTTACTTTCACATGCGTTTTTTATATTGGCGTTTGTGCAATTTGAGGGTTAATGGAAACATGCCTACAGATCACAAGGATTAATGCACGCCTCATCTCACCTTCAGCGACCCTAGTGCATCAACACATTTTCCAGCTGTGAATAAATATTCCCTTTATATATGCTAAGAAATGGTGGAATATCTCATGTAACTCATGTATCTCATGTTTCACAAGCACAGCTCACATTTTCACATTTATACTATTAACATTTGCACCTTCCTTAGCAGATTGATCCTTACTTGACCCACACAATATCCCAGTCTGTACATTGTGTTGATAAGCTCGGGGGAGAACATGGCCTGCAACAGTATTATCAGAGGAAAACGAGTGTAGCTGATTATTGAGTTGCACTTTGCTCATTAGCTGAAATAAAGCACTGAGGGAGTGAAAACGGCAGCATAAAGCTCTGTGGGAGGCCAGTTCTCCCAAGAATACAGTGACCTCGGTGGATGACAGCTGAATTTGGAGGGCTAATTGGCTCTCTGCAAAGCAGAGAGCTTGTCAGTTTTTTTTGTTTTTTTTTTTAATTAGGGAGGAAGAAAGTTAAGTTGAGCTAAGTTTGCTTTAACAAACAAACAGAGCAAATTATAGCATTTTTATAAACACACTAGAGTAACACATGTCTATGCTGATTTATACATTTTCTGTCATGTTTTTCTGTACATTCTTTGGACTTTGTTCAGGCAGCTGGTGTTCTTCTGTTGGGCCCAGGCATGGTGTCGTCCTAAAGCACCTGTTCACCTCGACACCACCTTGGCCTGTATGTACTGTGGCCATGTTTTGCTAAAAATCTGAGTTGATCTGACTAAAAAAATTTGGATACCAATACCAAAGAAAAGTAAATATGATTATAAATCTTAATTTATGTTTACTTTATATCTAATTGTTTAGTTTACTTGAAATTCAACTGTAATTACTTTTTTTTTTGAAGTTGTTGTTGCAACTTAAAAATGGCAGCCAGAATTACCTCGTTCTGTCTAAGTGTTAGCATCTTCAGTAAACTAAGTTTGTCCGACTTTAGTTGATCATCACAAAGAGGATTTTGCCAGTGATGAAGTTAGGAGATGTGTCATGTCTGTTTTGTTAACATGTTTCAGAAAATACAAATATGATTGACTAGTATTTAACCTGCAGAATACAGAATATAGCACAGTAAAATTGGTTTACTGAAAAATTAAGAAGGATTATTGTAATTAAACTTGTCATTTTAAGTTGCCAAAAACTTCACAAAAGTAAGTAAAAATAACAAAATTTGAAGTGAAATTTTAACAATTTGACAAGAGACATTTTTTTTTACAATATGATAAAACGTAAACATAAATTAAGATTAAAATCAACTTGTCAAATCTGACAGTGTATAAAGGTAGACACTTCTGTATTAAAGCCATGAGAATATGTCCCTGTTTAAGTGATGCTTTCCCTCTGAGGTGACCTGAAGCCTCATGTGTGTTTGTTTGTCCAGCTGAGGAGTCAGACCAGCTTAGCACTGGATCTGCTGGAAGTGCTGGAGGTCCATTATTAAGGGGCAGCTGGGTTTGACAGCAGGACTGTGATGCTTATTCAGCATGCATCCTCTTAGTCTGCTACCTCTTTTGGCTCTTTCTCCTTCAGGCCTGCAAACTGAATATGACCAAAGTCCTACAGACTTTTGGTTGGTGAAATGAAAATAAATGTCAGAAATGCTGCTGTTCTAAAACAATGTTTATTTTGAAAGTCAGGAGTCTGCAAACTTGCAACTTGCAATTTGCAAAACTTTTTAAATTTGGAAACATCAAGTAAAGGTTAGGATTTTTTTAAAAAAAAAAGATGACCAGAATACTGTACTATACTGTATGGCATTTTGTCAGTTTGACCTGATCTGATTTTAATGTTCAAAATAACAAATAAATATCAGATCCTGAATTAACATTAGTTTGTTGTGCTCCTTTCAGATGCCTTTCGCAAGCAGACAAACCTCAGAGACCTGAGAAAATTGTTTTCATTTTGTTTGAAAACATAGGAAAATGGCAGCAAGATAACTTGAAATGTCTGACAAACTGCAAAAGAATAAGTTAAAAGGTGGCAAGAAAAAGACTTGAGAATTTGCTGTGGGGTGATTATTAGATATTAACAGAAAAGGTGGAGAAAATGTCCAGAAAATTATATTTATAATTCTTAGAAATTATATATTTCACGGAAACATATTTTTTGGCATGTTCTTATGTTCATTTTTAGTTTCTTTCTTTAAAAAAAACATATTCTCAGGTAATTTTATTGTACTTCTAATTTCTTTTTAATTTTTGGGCTGTTTCTTGTCAAGTTGCTCATTGCCTTTTTCCTGTTTGTTTTTTTTAAATTCAATCCAATTTGCTCAGGTTTGAAAGTGTTAAAGTCTGCCTTCTCCTCCTTATCTGTATTATTGTATGTTCTTCTTTCACTGCACTTGAGTGCGCTCCTGCCTGCACACAGGCCTCCTCCCATCCTCCCTCAGTGATGGCAGTATCAAGTGAGATTAAGTGACTTTGTAAGTCATCAAGGCTGCGTCTTGTAATATTGATCTGGTATACAGGGTGAAATAGGGTGATCATTGGAGAAGTAATTATAAAGGGCCTCAGCTCCGGTCCTCCTTCTCACTGTTTATCGGCACGCTCATTAAAAGACATTGGCAGGCAGACGGGGCCTATCTCTCCATTTGCCAGTCGACCACACCGTAAAAGTCGGTGGGTCATGGCTCCCGGTAGTGCGATAAGCGGCAAGCGCCAAATTGGAGGAGGACTGATTACGTCCCTGAGGAGATGTGTGATGAAGCTCTCGGCTCCGTCCGAGCTGTCTACTCCTATTTCATCCAGCACTCCATCTCTTTGAGCCTTCCTCTATCACTGCTTCGCTAGCTCCGCCTTCAGTCTGTCTGCCGCTGTGTTTGGACGTCAGTCTTCCCTCTGTCTTAAACTGTCCTGCTCTTTAATTCATCTCTTGGCTTTAAATCAGGAGGACGGAGGCCACCTTCTGGTTGGTTTGTATGTATTCACACCTTTTCACACTGACATGATGCTTTACCACAAAATTCATAAATAGCGTTAACTTTTTTTCTTTTTTTAAGTGTTTTGGATTCATGAAATCATCTGCTGGGCTTAATATGTCTTCTAATAAAATCCATAAAACTGCCATGGGGTAGTATGTTGTTCAAAAAACCAGACGTCATAGTTTAGAATCGAATTTAAAATATGATAAAAATGTCATGGTGAACCATGTTATTAAAAAAATCATGAAAAATGCATACTCTAGTCTGTCATAAAAAAAAAATCATAGAATGGTATGTCATTAAAAAAAATCAGTTGGCCATGATGCCAAACGAATGGTTGATGTCACAGTGGCTACATACGTTATTTTATACAGTATTTTGCAGCCTGAGATGCAGCTCAAAGCCTGTATGTTTGAGCAAATGCATAAAAATGTAGTTTTTTCCCTCCAAATGGCTGAATATTATGGCATTATCATCAGCATACTGAAGCTTGGACTTGGTCTTTAACATGTTAAGGTTAAGCAGCTTACCATATGCCATCAGAATAAATGTTATAACTATGAATGAAATGTTTCCATTACAGATTTGCACAGATCTTATGCTATATTTTTGAAATGATGATAAAACACTGCATTTCCACTGAGTGATGTTCTGCGACTTCTCCTCTGGTGATAACAAGAAGCATGGTGATGGATGTTCAAAATTAAGCAGCTTTATTTCTATTGCAGCCACCACACTAGCTGTCATTATTTCCAATCCGAGGCCACATGGGCGTGTTATGGAGCCATAATGGAAAGGCAATCTCCTTATACGTGGAAGCGGCCACGTATGTGGGATTTCTGGGAGGTGATAGCCCATGATTTCACAGAGGAATTGTGGATTCAAAACTTCCAATTGATCCGCTCAACTTTTGAAAAGTTATGTGATGCAATAACAACTCTTGTAGCTCCTGCTGCATCATGAGGGAGCCAGTTCCGACTGACAAGAAACTTAACCATAGCATCATGTGACCTAGAAAAGCCACAAAAAGAGTTTCCATCGCAGTTTGGGCTTTTTCAAATTGCCTAAAATACACACCTCATACGAGCATAAAAACTGTTTTGCAATAAATGGGAGTGTTTTCCAAATGGAAAACCACCAAGTGTTCCAGTTCAATATTCAAATTGCTTCATACAATTTGCACTGGTTAACTGGTTAATTCCACATTGACTAGAAACATCTTGTTTCTGTTTTGTGCTGGAACAAGTTAAATCCCCATAAAATGGAGACCAGGACAAAGACTTCACATTTAAAGATGAGTCCTTGACATGTTCTGGAAACAGGCTTCCTCCCTGTACAGCCATACTTCTCTTCACACACCAGGGCTTTATGAAACTGTGAAAAAGCAGCACACGCTTCCAAACAAGAGCTCCACTCCAGCAGTGGTCCGAGGTTCAGTAATTAGACAGCAGTGTTCCAGTGAACAATAGCAGCAGTGTTTGACTAGGCCTAACATACTGTACATGCTCTACTCACACGGCTACCTACTGTATTTTCTTTGTTCATATTCCATTTTGTTGTCACTCTGACCCCTTTTCTCTGCCTGTGCATGCATGATGAGCAGTGCATTCACCCAGCGTCCATTCACATCACGGTTAGCCATTGTTTCAGCTCAAGCAGAAAGTGCTAGCTGGCGAGCACTAATTGCATCCTTGATTAGGATGAGAGGTAATGAAAGAAGTAGAGCGCTCCGTAAAAGATAGCAGAGGTAACCCCGACCCTCTGCCGCTTTGTTTGAAGGGGACGAAGACGCTCACTGGCAACACAGTGTATGTGTGAGTGTGTGTGTATGTGTATGTGTGTGTTGGTGGGTATCTGTTGTTTTTTTTATTTTGATGCGCTGCTAAATTCAAGAGAGCACCACATAGTTCATTTCTATTCATTAGTTTTAAAGTTAAATAGGCACTGAAAAAACAGCCCTACTTGAAATATGCTTATATTCTTTATCAAATTGTCTTGAACTGAGCAAAAAAAAAAAAAAAAAACCCAAAAAACAAAATCTGTCAATGGTGGTAAACAAATTTTGCTTGGCTAAAGTTCTCAAAACTGAATTTTCTAGTCACTGAAACAGTATAATGGGTCTTAAAACTACGCAAAAATGCCAAAATTCAAGGAGGGTCTCTTGGTCTCTTGATAGAGTTGACTTTAAAAATGAATCTCTTAATTCAGGACTAATATTAGCAAAAAAAAGCCTACAAAACGACTAAATTAGGGATTAATATTACCCAAAAAAAAAATTAAATAAGACTACATTTGATTAATGAAAGAGCAGTTTTCTATCTGATCTGGGTTTGTTTACATCGTGTCATTACATAAGATTTTAAAATTAAGAAGTTGTGCAAAAGTGACCTCACTCTTAAAATAAGAAAACAATCTTATTCCTCTGCTGGGATATTATGTAAAATCATTGCTGTAGCTTGTTAAATCTCGATCAATATTTACAACAAACCATACAGGTAGATATATTTTCTCAAAATTATTTTTAATTTCCTAATGCTAAACATGATGGAAAACATTATTTTTTCATTTTAGATGAAAAACAAGACAAATTTCCCTGAAAAGAGACTTTTTTACTTTCATGAATCTTCTTTTTTTCCCATGAATTAACGACCATACTTGAGGCTGGTTTCCTCAACAAGATCTCATCTCTACTCGTCATATGTTGACACTTGGACGGTGTATGTGGTTGCTCCCAGCTTTCTGTGTGTGTATTGAGTTAAACAAAGTGATAACACAGTCGGTTATGCAGGGTTTGGATGTATGGTACTGAATTAATGAACTGCATCTTTTTAACTACAGGATCCATTGATTTGATTTATGTATTTTAATGTTTAATGTTAAGGTGTACACGTTTGTTCTGCTGCCTCACATTGCCTCTGGTGCACTGAGGTTTTCATCTGAATCATTTTAAAGCAGATTGCACAGGTTTTTTTCTTACAAACTCCTATGTAGATCTCAACTGTTGGGGCTGCAGAGAAAAAAAATTGATTTGAGCAGCACCGTGCCTGCGCAGGCAAGCAAAGCTTCCATGCTCAGTGTAGCAGCTTCAGTTGATTTCAAGTGTCGTGTTCAGCTGCGGCTGACATGTCGTACCATACCCATGGCCATGAGTATTGTGTTGCTTGTTTCCAAAAATGGATGCCTTGGCTTTATTTTTGGCAAAGCTCAATACTTTTTTAAAGAGGAACAGCAGCTTCGATCAGGGCTCAGTCAGCTCCCTGAATTTTGCTGTTGTTTGAGGTATCTGTGGACACTTTCTCCACTTCATACATCAGAGTTTGCTTACATGCTATATATTGCTATTAGACTGCATCACTTTTAGCATTCTGAAGTTGTCAAATACTACTGTTTTGACTGTACTTTTTGCATTAGATCTCGACACCAAAGAAAAACCTTTTGTGTCCACATGTCCACAGCGCAACTGGACCGTGGCAGGTGAGAACGCGGCTTGACATATAAATATATAATCAAATACTGAATTTATGAATCCACCAAAATTAGATCATCACCACAAGCTTACCAGTTTTGCTTATGTTAAGTAATCTGCAAGGTACATAAACAGATTGCACGAGTGTTTATAACATAAAAACATAACACTGAAGTACCCTTCTTAATACCTGTATACTGTGATACTGTGTCCTGTGTTAACATGTTATCACATATGGTCATGCATGTATACAGAGGACTCTTTGCAAATGGCTAACACACACACACACACACACACACACACACACACACACGCATACACGGTGAATGGGTAGCTGTGAGCATTGTGCACTTTGTTTGCTATTTATATGCAGACAACTTGGCTTTTATCCCACCACACACACACACACACACACTGCTGCACAGTCAGGGAGTGATACCTGTGGAAAATAATGTTGAAAGGAACAGCAACAATAGCAGCTCCCTGTTCAGTTTAACTTTACACACTGCAAATGTTGGATGTTCCCTGTATCATCAAAGACAGACATACCGCATCCTTCCTCAAAAATGCTCCAAGACATGAGAGGAAATGGCAAAGCCACTTGCCCAGTATGTTAATCAAATTCTGGCAATTTAGTATTCCCTGCTGCTGCTTGAGTATTTTTTTCCAAGATTAAAAAATAAAAAGAAAACATGATTGTGCCCCGACACCTTATTTGCTGAAAACTTTAAACTCCTAATCAAATCCTGCATCACCTGATGCAGCATCTCCAGCATGCTCCAAGTATTAATTCCACTAATACAGAGGGATGGTGGAATATCATGGGAGGATATTGGAAAATAATTTCTTGCTTGGTTATTCATTGCAGAATTCATTAAAATCCAATTTTGTGAAATTGAAATAAAAACAGCCATTTGCTGTGATAGACTGGCATGCTACACCAGCAGATATGAGAACGTGGGTGGGGTAAGGGGAAAGGGGTGCAGGGTGATGTGGTGGTGGGGGTGGGGGGGGGGTGGGGTGGTTGGTAATGTATTAATATGAGAAGATTGAGAAAGGGAGAGGGAGCAAACAACAGAAGACAAAAAGAGTGAAACAAAGACATACAAATATTCTGTGCAGTGCATTCTGGGATAGGCTTCTGACTCCTGAAGATGTTATCTGTTAGACTCAGTGCATCTTTAAGATGTTACCATCCCTCCTCGCCTCATACACCGTCACACACCTGTTCCTATAAATGCTAGCCGCCACTTCCCCACATTAGCCGCCATACACACTCTTAATTGCTGTAACGGCGGGCCTGCATTAGCTCATTAGCATGCTGCACCACACGCTCCGGAATAAAGGCAGAGAAACACACAACGCAGCTGTGATTAAGCCAGAATGGTTGTTTCGTGACAAAAATGCACAGCCTTGCAATTAAATCAAAGAGGTTTGCTGTATTAGTCAGAGATTAGTCTCTCACTGATATGAGGCAGTGAAAGCAGCACTAATATATTTTTGAATATATGATGTCTAAAGCTAATGCTAAATGCTAAGACCAGTGCTTTTCATATGTAGCTATGTATTTTCAAGCTAAAAATAATTAATAAAAATATTTTCTGTTTGCTGAATATTCTTCAGAGCATTGAAAATAAAAGGCATTATCATAAATTAGTGGTCACCAACAGCAGCTATTCAATACTGCCACACAGTAATGTTATGATGCATGAATCTGTTTTTATTGCATATTTAAATTAATTCCAGGTTAGGTTGTCCTGATTGTTTATGTCACTTGTCAAGCAGGAACTTCAATTACAGCAAGCATCAGTGTGACAGGCCAACCTTTAACATGTAACACAGGCTAATATCAGCTCCATATATCCATCTAACCAATCAGAGAGATATGAACCACACTGATGAGCACAGAAACAGCAGAATAAATCTGTGTAAAAGGAAAAATGTCCCTTTTGAAAAGACTAAAGCAGATTATTTAAAATATACGCTGAATGAACACTGTAACATCTCAAAGCATGGTAACATTACTTAGAAAAAGGCAGAGGGCAAGAAACACGGAACAGGTTAACCCATGTTAGTCAGCACATCACCAGGCAGAAGCTGCCATCTAAACTGGTGAAGGAAGAAGGCTGAAAGGATTATCAGAAACACCAACCACACCTGTCAACAAAAAAACATGCTGGCATGGATGGTTAGGATTAGGGGAAGGACGCATGCAGTAAGGCGTAGAAAAAAAAAAACCCATCACATGCAGACGGGAAGGAACTCTGGACTCCCAAATGAAAGTCCAGGGTTTGTTGGACTTGTCGATTGCCCCTCCCGCCTGCCCTATAGGGACCTTCATGGTTCTTATATTATGTTGTTACTGGCAGTGTTTCAACCTGACACCATCTATTGATATATCATGTGCATGCGACAGGTTCCGTTCTTCCTCATCTCAGCTGACACCATCCAGCAGTGTGTCATGCAGATGCAAAATGTGGCTTGGGAGTGCTGGGATCTGACAAATTTCGGATGAGAATGGGCTGAAATTAAGTTGCAGTTTGTCTAGCCACTGCTGGCTTCAGCGGCCTTGCTTAATTCTGGCCAGCTTTCAAAAAGTGGTTTCACTTTTGTGACAACACAGTAGTCCATGGGAAACATGGGAAAAAAAGTGTCTAGATTGAAATATACCAAAGTTCCCCTTTAAGGCACTGCAGGTGCAGAGAAGATGGATGATGTTGATGAAGATTTACCAGGTGATTACTATACAAGCTAACATGCCTCAAAATTATTACCAATGTGATTACACCAAGTGTTTTTTTAGACTGATCCTGCACAGTTTGGGATGCAGTCATGGTGGGATGATGCAGCCCGTTTCCGTGTTGTCAAAAATTGTGTATGTGGTCGGATGAAGTGGCACGGTCCTCATGTTTACACAACAGCGCAGACCATCACCATGGTTAGGATTAGGCAACAAAGTAATGGATGGTTAGGTTTAGACAAAAGAGGCACATGGTAAAGTGTAGAAAAAAACCCACACATCCACTTAGGAAGAGTGGGACCCATCCACCCTACAAGTGTGCTCACACACCTTATATTACACGTTCACTGGCAGCATAATTACTTGACGCTGTCCTTCTGTGTTTCAGGTGCACGCGACCAGTTTTGTCCGTCTGCACTGTCAAGTGACACTGCCCCTGTGCGTTACATGTGGACGTGCTTGATGTCTCCCGTCCATCTGCTAGCATACATTAATAACGCCACTGGTTCTGTTTGAGGTGTTAACATCTGATGCTGTCCGTGTGTGTTGCATGTGGATGCAGAAGGTGGATTATGGTCTCACATTTGTATGCTGAAAGCACCGACAGAGTGCCGCTATTTGAGAACAGGCTGGTTTGGCATGAAGTGAACTTGTATGATCATTGTCTTCATAGTGCATGTGGGTGTTAAACTGTTTTTTCAACCTGTCCAATCATCTGACTACTTGTGTTTTTGTCAGAATTTGTCCCAGACCTACCTAATTACTTTTGTGACTACACTGTTATCATAACCAATTAAAATAATGGCCAACACTACAAATATAAGATATAATGACTTAGTGCCATGCAGATCGGATACTGAATGAATCTGGTAAACAGCACAGAGTTCAGCCATCACCTCCCCCTCTGTCCTGTGAGTCAATAGGACTGAAGCCAACTTCCAGTGGGGTCAATCAGAGTGGACTGACACGGGGTCAGCATCACACACACACGCGCGCCTCTCTCAGGCCTTCATTAATATTAGGTTCCTGCCGAGCCGTGTCGCTGGCGTATTGCTCTCCTCCACGCTTCACATTTCAATGAGGCCTGGCTTGTTGTGTTTTTACGTGCATCTTTTTGAGAGCGAATCATTCCTTTTTGATGAAAAGCTTTGATATGCACATGAAAGCCTGGATGGAAAATGACACTGGGCTGTTACAGAGCCATCACAGGCCTTGTGTTAGGACTGCAAACCTGCAGGATCGGAATGATTTGGCTGCAGGAACACATAAAGAGACATCACTGTCATCACTGTAGCCATAGTGTTGACATGGAAAGTGATTGAACAAACATTTACTCCTTGTGTTTGCATTATGTCTGAGAGGAAAACAGCTGCAGTCCTATGAAAATCACTTCTGTTTTCTGTTTTTCTTTTCTTCTTTTTTCACATCACTGCCATTTTTTCCAAAGCACAGTGCAGTGCTTTGCATCGCTGAATGTGTGCTTTCCACTGTTTCATTTGAACCCTTTGAAACCTGAGCCAGTTGGTGTGATGTCTTTAAAAACATGAGAATAAAGCTATGAGTAACAAACTGAGAAATTACCCCAAAATTTGCTAGAATGGACACAATAAAATGTTGTTGTGTTAAACGGTTTGGTACTGTAGTTAGCAATGCATTGTGGTTGGCTCCACTTAAAGCAACAGGACAGAGGCCCTGCTCTAAACGACAGGACACAACAGTATTTTTTGGAAACAGAGTCCTGCATAGAGAATTTGGAGCTCGGTCAGAAGTTTGATTTATAATTAGCCTTGTAATTCTAACATTAGGCGGGTGCTTTTTGTTTCTTAGTTGATTTTCTTTCTTCTCAGCTCCTCAGAAACTGTCATTTGGAGAGCAGGAGGATGCACAAATTGGAGGACGTGCTTCACATCAACAAGACCTGCTTTATCAACAGTGATGCGTCCTGCATCTACAAATTAGACAGTAATTAAAGTTTTTTTTTTTTTTGCTAGTATCGTATTCAAATTGTTTAGAATGTTTGATGTCAAACTGATGCTGAACAGGCTGTCTAGCTAGTTTTAATATGTCATTTATCAGTAAGTAGGAGATTTGAATAGTCAAACAATTAGCCTATTTAGAGGTGTTTTTTGTCTATTTATTTTGGTAAAGCTGATTTAATGATCTATTCTGAGGAACAACATTCTCATTAACCCATTAATTAAGCACAAAGAGCCCGGCATTGGCAGAGGGAGGCTGTGTTTAATTTTTACCGCATGGTGTCAGTGCTGCCAGTATTATATTTATTAGAAAAATACAGAAAACATACATTTATATTACAATATAATACTTATACAATATAATGCTGAAATATACTGTATTTGTGTTTTACAGCATTAGGTTTTAATTTCCCAGAATGAGTACTATAAAATTACAGTGTATTGTGCATCTGTGCTGCCAGCTCTTTATTGTTATTCTACAGTGAAATTATTGACAGTGCACTGTGTGTAAATATTGACCATTTCTGATAAAGTGCAAAAAAAATCTGTAATGAAATAACATGCCAGCTTCAGTGAATGAAATTTAGTAGCACTCTGTAGTGCCTTGCTCAGAGGTGCAGTCACCCTCACCTGGCTGTATTAGTATCTAGCTGCTGGCAATCAAACCCTTAACCCCGCTTAGCTCAGCTCTGTGCAGCTCCACAGCACCGTGTAAATCACACACTGACTTATTTGTGGATTAGATTGTTCCTTCCTGACAGCTGAAAACCCTAAAAAATCCAGTTTGACATGAGTCAAATTAGCCTTTCACATGGTGCTACATGTTTGACCCCTGATTCAAGATGAGTCCAGACCCAATTAAAGGCTCCGCAGCCCAGCGGCTCCTTGATGCCACTAGAGGCTGCTGTTGCACTGCGCAGGAGCTGTGATTGGCTGGAGCCGTTGGAGGCGTGGGAGGTCCCTGTCAGCGCTCATCTCGCCTGCCTTTCTATAGAAACGCAAGTTAATGAAAGTGGAGAGAGAGATTATGTTGAGCATTACGTTTAATTGGACTTCTTTAAATAACACTGGAACATTTGTGTTCCTCTGACAGTGAATGTGTGTGTGTCTGTGTATGTGTGTGTGCATTGTTGTGTTCATTCCCCGGCTGAACAGACAGCGTGCAGCACACGTTCTCCTGCATCAGTGTGTAATAACCTGTGTCTCTACATGTTTAGAATCTCACACACATATATGCATGTAAAATGCTTGTGTGTGTGTGTGTGTGTGTGTGTGTGTGTGTGTGTATTTGTGTGCCATTTTATTCTGTGCAGCTTAATTTCCCTGTGGGGACATTGCGTTGTTGCAGTAGCCAAAGTAACGAATGATAAGAACATATACATGAATAACAGCGGTGACATAATAACATGTAGCAGTCTCTGACTGATCTCTTGCTTTATGCACTTCTTTCACTCCTTTAGATGCTTCACCTCTCACATTATCTCATGTATGTCTCATGTTATATATGAATTTGATCAGTTAATGAAGGTTTTATCGTCTCTGGTGTCTGTAGTTTCGTTTGTTGATTGGTTGTTGCAGTGTTGGATTCCAGTAAAAGAAAAAAGTTCGTATTGTGAGTTTACATTGAACAAAAACTGACAGCGGATTCAAGGTTTATTTATGTATCCATTTATTTACATTTTGATCTTGCTCAGATCTTCGTCAGGTCAAAATGTTCGACTTTATTGGAGTATGGATGTTTGCTTTATTGAAATTTGGTCTGTATTTTAGGTGTCTTTTTGTATGTATTTGAGATTACTTCTGTTCTTCCTTTACCTTAATTTAATACAACATTGAAGCTAGGTGATGTAGACTGATGATGGATTTTAGTAAAAAGTATTTTGATTTAAAGATGAATTTGATATAAAGAATTGCAATTTAATGTTTTTATCAAAAAAGATACATTTGATGTTTTATACTATGACCTTGAGATCACTGTTTTTCTCTCCCTATGCACTTTGTTTCTATGTATTTTTAATTATTGATTGTCAATTGTTTGATCACCCTGAGTGGTTCAGATGGTAATCACACCTACCACCATAGAATTTGCCAGCCTGTCAGTTCACATTCTGTATAAATATACTGTAGGTGTGGTCAACATTTTGACCTGATGAAGATCCAAGCAGATTTGATTCATTGTCCTTAATAAACTTAGCACACCATGGAATACAATAATCAACATAATTTTTTTAGTTATAGCTATAGTTATTTATACACACTTGGGGCAAAGGCAGCACAGTAGGTCTAAAAGTTTGCATATTCGCTAAAACAGCTTCTTCACTCATCCATCAGTGTAATCTGATCAGCTGTGAACTGATCAACAGATCAATTATCGACTCTGCCAGTGACAAACTGCTCCTGAGGTAAAAAAAAAAAAAAAGAATTAATGGTGAGTTCTGGCTGTGCTGCGTTTATGGACCTACAAAACGATTTTTAAAGGAGGACACAGAATGATACAAAGGGACACGGCAAGAAAGAAAGAAAGAAAGAATGAATTGTTGAGGCAGTGTGTACTGCAAAATCTGAAAGTTTGTTACTTAAAATCTTGAAATAGGAAAGTAACTATAACTATAAATCGTAATTTATGTTTACTTTGCAGGCTATAATTGTTAAGTTTACTCGAAATCATGTGTCATTTGATTATCACAAAGAGGATTTTGCCAAAAATGAAGTTGGTAGATCTGCTAGTTCTGTTTGTTCACGTTTAGGAAAATACAAATATGAATGATTAGTTTGCAACCAGCAGAATACAGATATATAGCGAAGTAAACTTTGCTATATATATATACACACATATATAAACTTTGCTTTTCCAAAGTTATTAAAACTAGGAAGGCCTGATTTAAATAAACTTGCCATTTTTAAGTTGCAACAACTTTACAAAGTTAATCAGGCATAACTATATTTAAAGTAAACTTAACAATCAGACATAAATTACACCTAAATTAATATTTAGAATTTTATTTACTTTACATTTTTTAAGGCAATTGATTTACCAGAAATTTCAAAAAGTAAAATCAATTTGTCATATTTTACAGTGTAAAAAAATTACATTAGATTTGCAAGAAAATAGTAAAAAAATAAAACAAAATAAGAATGTAAAGTAAAAAAAAAACAAACAAAAAAAAACCCAACCATATAAAGGAAATGATATAAAAAAAAGTGCTTAAAGAGTAATAAAAATTATGAAACACAATTTTAAATTAGAATTCCTATAATTATAAATGTAGTTTTCACGACATTTTTCCATTTTTGGCTTTTTTAAAAATAACTTTTTAATTAACCTATTTATTGCAATTTGCGGACAATGTTTTGGCAAACTGCTTTTTCCCCCATGTTTTTGAAATAATTCAAACCAATTCCCTCAAGTTTCAAAGGTGTAAATGCTTGTAAAAGGCATCTGAACACAACAGAAGAAAAGCGATGTCAATCAACTTATCAGATGGTTAAAGGATAACAAATATGTGTATAACTTCAAATTAACTGTGCAGCCAGAAAGTAATTATATAATGGAATATATTTATTGGAAATACAGAAAAGATTACTGACTTTTTTCTTTTACTTTTATGAAGTTCAGTTGTCAGTCAAAGTTTAACCCTTTGAAACCTGCAGCAGCATAATTCTTCTTGTGATACTTTCAGACACCTTTAGTGTATTCAAATATTCAATACCTCTGACTCAAAAACATGTGAAAAAGGCAATGAGCAACTTGACAAGAAATGTTCCACAAATTGCAAGAAATTGGTAAATTTTGAAAAGTATTTTTAAAAAAGGAAGGGAAAAATGTCTAGGGAAGAAAACAAGGGAGAACATGCATATTAAAATTCTATTATTATTATTATTATTATTATTATGCACATATTCCAAGTAATTTCCTTCTAACTTTATTTTTCACTTTTCTTTCTTTTCTTTTTAAAATCTAATTTTGAAATAATTTTTTTTGCACTTTTCCCTTTTTTTTAATCTCTAATTTTTAGGTGGTTGTTTCTTCTTTCATTGCTCATTGCTTTCTTCCCATTTTTTTAGAAATAAATCAAACCCAGGTTTCAAAGGGTTAAAGTGCTGGGTGAGGTTATTGTCCTGTAATTCAACCAAACTGAGAGAAACAGAAACCTTATTGTTTCACTCGGTCTCTCCACTCAACAATACTTCAAAGGGAGGTCACTGTGTACCTGCTCTGTTTGAAAGAGGACTATCTATGTGTGTGTGTGTGTATGTGTGTGTGTGTGTAAGTGGAGGAATATTGTGTTTGTTTTTGGCATTTGGGGAGCTCTGACTTGTGGCTTGAGGGCTCGCAGATCAATTCTGTCTCTTCCTTTTCCTCTAAACAGGCAAAAAGTCTTGGCTTTAATTGCTGCAGCAATGAGGCGCACACACTGACTGGACCTTTAATGTCACTGCCTGTCAGGGTCTCTGTGTTTTTTTTTCTTTTTTCTTTTACAACATTAATCTCATTCCATCTCTCCTTGTGTTTTACCTCCATGTCCTCTCTCTTGGTATCTGCAGCTCCCAAGAAAGTCTGCTGTAAAGGGTAATCCCACTTCTTCATATCTTTTTGCCATTATGAAGAATGCATTTGGACTTTTCATAATTTCTCCTCTCTACAGAGCTTTATTTTATTTATTTATATACCTGCAGCTCTGCGAGAGCACTAATCTCCAGCATACACCCACAGGGCAAACACAGTCTGCTACATCTGAAGCCAAAAAGCAATTAAAACACAGACTTTAACACACTAACACTTCGACTATTCTGCAGCCCACCTGTCTACTGTTCTCTCCTCGCACACCCAGGCTGCATTCAGGTGATATCAGATGGTCTGTAAATACAAATGACCGACTGTGGACGCCTGTTGAGGTGAACTTTCTCCTGGTGATTACTGCGGAGGATGTGGGACTGTGTTTGCTGCCCCACACAAATAGTCAAAGTAGGAGGAATACTGCAGCACAGTATTCAAACTCACAATATTCACTAGTTCTATTTTCCTGAAAGTGACTCTTACTTAAGTTTTTAGCTTATTGTGTTTTGTCTTGATCCTGAGGAAGCCCCCATTGTTAACCGTTTGAACTAAGCAACTGAAATGATTCAGTGCCTAAACTGGTAATTTTGCTTATTTGGATGTCATTCCAGTATCTTCAAATGGTTCATATTCCTAAAATTTGTACACCCAAGCTCAAGGTCATGTAAGTAAATAAACCATAGTAACTGATAGGAGCACTGAAATTGTGACATAAAAAAACCATTTTTTTCATCAGATTTTACAAAATAGGAAGTAAACATATGCCCTGTAAATTTGAAAAGATTTTGACTGGCTGTCAGTGTTTCTATCATTTACCAAATCACTACATATTATGCTGCATGTGTCCGCCCTTTTTGGCTGTGGATGTTGTGGCAGCCGTAATCAATGCTGGGATGTCAACAGAGGCACATTGTTAGATTTAGGAAAAAAATAAACAGCTTGGCTCTTCAGTCATACGGGATGTAAACCCTGGGCTCCCGGGTGAAAGTCTGTGGTTAGTTGGACCAATTTATTACCCCTCCCACCATCTCTATAGCGACCTTTCAGCTCTTTACCGGCAGCATTTAAACATGGCGTATGATACTGCAGCAACAGGTGCCTTACGGCTTAGAGACGGCATATCATAACACTCCTAAAGGTTCTGTCCCAACCATGCCACAAACTGACACTGCGCAGCGATGTATCACACCACCATAATCACTGACAAAGCAGTGGTATTTGAAAACTTTTGAATGAGAACAGGCTGGGATGGCTCTCCTCTATCCCTCATCAGCTCTGGAAAAAAAATCTGATCTGTTCATTGCTTTTTTTTGCTGCTTGTCAATCTGTGACAGATTTACTGGCCCCGATGTGGGTTTTTTACTTGCCCAGGGCGACTCGGCAATCACATTGTTGAGTCTTGAGCCATTTCCTTTACAGACAGAGAAAAGCTCTGTCCAGTCAGAGTGGCATTTTGTTTTTATCAGGAGCCTAACACCCTGTTAATGATGGCAAGAATACCCGCAGGCTTTTTCTCGGGATCCACAGGCTTTAACATGTTTTTCACTCAGATTATTGTATGACTGACACTCGGACATACAGACGAGGGTGCTACATGTATATATATATATATATATATATATATATGCAAGACTGTGTTGTTGGTAATGCAGGAGCTGCACAGCTTCATAAATGAATGGAATTTATGCTTAAAATGTGAATTGAATTTTTAAAAATACTTTCATGGCAAATTGCAATTGCTATTAATTTTGACCAAATTAACAAATTAACAAGTGGGTCTGTAAACTGTGATGGATGTTAAACAACAGTTTGGGTCATCATTTATCTTTTGCTTTCATTTTCATTACAAAGTGAATGAAACTTGATTATATCACAATTAGGCCTGCTTAGGTGAGTAAAATGTTTTAAGAGCACCAAAGCTACAAAACTTAATTAATACAATGTAATAAATCATAATTTCCTGTAAGATTGGGGGGGAAATGTCAATTTTAAAGTGGCTTTAATGTAAAAGGTAATGGCTATTTTAAAGCTCCTGCAAACCCATGGAACATGAATGAGCTGATTTGATTTATTGTGCATGATTAGAACTCTTCAATGACTGTGTGGACATGTGCACATTGTGCTTGATTGACCTTTTCCTCAGTCTCCTGTCATCCTTTGCTAAAGTTTGACAGCGTGTATGGCTTCACTAGACTCTTGCTTTTGGTACCAGGTATTTTTCTGGATTGCTTTCTATTGCAAGTACCTAAGTAAGTACCAAATCAATCTAGACATTCTGAACTGATTGTCAAAAGGACACGGCGCAAAACTGATGTGACATCTTCAAAATGACACAAACATGGTATGTCCTCTTGCTGGATCCTTTGATTGGCGTCCAAATTCAACGTTTGCACTTTGTCAGTTAAACATGGTGTGGTTCAGTAGGGTACCATCTTTTGATTAAAGTGATTAAAAGCAATCAGTGGGTGCTCCTGGAGCTCCTGTCCGATGAGGTGTTCCAACACATTCCAAGTCATCTCATATTGCCGCTTTGCCAGTGGTCTTCTACACTTTACACTGTGGGTATCCTCCTACATCTGCTCTTTATGTTCCAGGATGCTGCTACCATGATGTCACCACATGGACATGGTGGGATTACACTGCATGTGGTTATATTTAGGTAAAAAAGCACGTGGCAACCAACGCAGGGATGTCAACAAATGCAAATGCTGGCACGGATGCTTAGAATTAGGCAACAAGGGCACAGATGGTTTGTGTAAGGGAAAAGGGCACATGGTAAGGTATAGAAAACCCCTCATAAAACATTAAATAAAGATGGGAAGCAAACACCTGACTCCCACATAAAAGTCTGGGGTTTGTTCCACCCATCCACCACTCCTCCTGCCTGCCTGATAGAGACCTTTGTGCTTCTTATATCACATCATAACCAGCAGCGTCTCAACCTGATGCTGTCCAGTGGCGTATCTTGTGGATGCAACAGGTTCTGTCCGGCTGCATTATCAACTGACACTGATCATCTGTATATCCTGCTGTCGCAGCGTATTGTAACACCACAAGCTGATCTGTTTGGCTGTGTTCTCAGCTGATGCCTTCCAGTGGCGTGCCATGCTCACGCAAAAAGTGGCTTTTTAGTGTTGGGATCAGCCCATCAACCATCAGGAGGAGGAAGTTATGACTGGGCAGGTGTCATTCCTCTGTTTAGCAATGGCCTGACAACAACAACACAGCACCCAGCAAAATGTTCTACTAAAACCCAAAACTCAAAAGTATACATTTTAAAATTAGTCTAAAATCTTTAAATAAGAAGAGTTTGGTATCGGGAAAAAGATAGACATGAAACCACGTGGTTTCTTAAATAATAGAGAAATAAATAAAAGGGTTGCCCATGATGAATAGAGGTGACACTATTATTTGGTCCATACAGTTTTGGCTCTCACAAGAGGGGGTCTTACAGAGGAGACATCAATTTGTTTGCAATGCAATGTGATGCATTCTTTTCTGACAAGATTTTTGTTTAATCTAAATATTAATAAATGACTGTGGAAAATAACTCAACTGGAAAACTACAGATATTGATAATGATGGCATTAATATCACTACTGATAATGACAGTGAAGTGTACCTAACAAAAGGGCTTTGCAAGCTTTGCAGGGTTGAGGCTGAGTATTGAGGCTGAGTGTTGAGGCTGAGTGTTGAGGCTGAGCACTCTGCAGGAGGCAGCCTGAGCCTCACAGCTGGAGCACTGAGTCATCAGGTGAGTGGGGGAGCTGCTGCCTGCAACATGAGCAGCTCACAACATGAGGTGCACACAAGTTTATCAATGAACAGAGGAATTATAGTCAGTCTAAACTGATGGGTTTTAGACTGACTATGGGTAAAACCATCTTGTTTGCAAAATTATCAAAATATGTTCCAGTTTTTAACCTATTGTCCTTCATCTCCACCTATTAAATATCAAAGTATTGCCTACTGGATGCACTGATTATATGAATGATATATGACGAAAAAGACTGGAAGGTGATTAGGAGGGTTTCCATTAACCCTAAAATTACACAAATTGAAATTGTGGATATAAAATACATCTAATGGAAACACGTCAGGTGTCACAAGAGATGAGGTGATGTATAAGGGGCTTGCCTTTCCATTATAGCTCCATGACACGCCTATGTGGCATTGGATTGGAAACAATGATGGCTAGTGTGGTGGCTGCAGTAGAAATAAAGCTGTTTATGCTGTTTATATATGAAAATCTATCATCATGCTTCTTGGAATGTTATCACCACAGAAGTCAAATATCACTCAGTGGAAACGCAGTCATCTTGCAAACGTGTTTTAACAACATGTACAAATGTGTAATGGAAACTGTGTCTTCGAGAACACGTGTTTTTGAAGACCTGGAGGTGAAAATGGGCTTTATCCTGTAAAGGTAGCTGGTATTTCCTGAACAAAAAGCACAGCAAAATCAAAGTCAAACCTTATTTATTGATAAAAATCTAAAGATGGAGGAGTCTGCAGGTGGTCTATCCTTGTTAATGCTCAGCACATCTGTTACAGCTGTACATTCTGCAGCAGCGTGTGTTCTCATTGAAATTCTACCATGTTCCAAAGTTTCAAAGCCGCTCTTCTGAAGTACAACCATTAAACATATATTTAGCTTTCCACAGAAGCCGGGGCTTACACTCAGAGAGTCAGGAGTCAATAGGCAGTGCAATTCAAGTAAAAACAGCCTGTCTCTCCCAGGTCAAACCCTCTGAGCTACAACCAGCGACCTTTAGTGACCATTTAGTCTCATTTAAACATAATTCCCTCTTCAATCCCCCATTCTCCGTCTGCACCCACACTTCTCTTGTCTTGCTTCGGTTTTTCTCTCCGCCAAGATTACTGGGCCGGCATTTAAAAGCACACCTCTGCTCTTTCTACTTCCAGTCCTATTCCCTCCCATTAAGCCCTGAGAGTCCGGGGCTCTGCTTGTCTTCTCTGCAGGCTATTGATCAGCGTCAGTGTTGGCCGGCTAGAACTCCTCTCCAACAGATAGATCCGGAACGGGCACAGCCGTCGGCTTTTCATTAAGAAAACACCACAGACGAATGGCAGGGAAGAGGTAAAGGGCATCAGGGCTAAGAGTCTGATAATCAAACTTGATGGTTCTCTGCCAGTCGGTCCTCTGTCCTTCCTGTCGGTTTATTAGTCAGCCTGTTTGTCTTCTTTCTTGACCCGCCCGGCGTGTTTTGATTGAGGGAACTTTTTTAAAAAAGGCTGCTGAAAATAAAGTCACTCATCAACCGTAGGGAAGGTGTTGAAAAGATGCTATCAGCAGCCAGAAAGAAAGACTTTATTTTCCTTTTATTTGAAGCTCTATCTATTCCTGTGTGACTTTAGCAAATATTTCCGTCCACATGGGATTTTGATAAAAGCAGATCAGCTTGGTGGCACTTGTGTTTGAAGTCCTAAAAACACTGTGCTGAAAGGGAAAAATCTAATTTCGCCGCAGGACTAATCCTTAATGACTTTACCCGTATCAGATTCTCCATTTTATCACCACTGGCACGCCACTCACTGCTAATGTGCTCAATGAGAATCGGCAAAAGTCCGCAGCTGAAATCTGATAGATTCGAGCTGAAATTTGAACCTGGACATGATGAGTGTTTAGAGTTGATATCAGACAGGAGCTGCTGACAGCAGGTAAACAAACACAACATTTCTCCTTTTTCTGAATCTGAGCACACCGAATAATTCCTTCTTGTGAGCATTAAGATGCTCAGGATAACTTTGAATCAGATGCTCTATTCAAGTGAGAACAAAATGTAGCAGACCACTTCTAGAGTTAATTATTTCCCTTAACTCTCTGACGTTTTCTCTTTTCATCAAGTCAGGTTAGAGCTGACGTTGACTTCTCCTTATTCACTATTACTTTCTCAGTTAAACATTTCAGAAGGAACAAAGTCAGACAGCCTTAACCCTTTGAAACCAGAGCAAATTGGCCTGATTCTGTTCAAAACACGAAAAAAGGTTAGTGAAAAATAAAAGAAGAAATAAGCCAGAAAAAAAGGGAAGAAATTCGCAAATGTGCAAGAAATTACCTGGAAATTTTAAGAAAAAAAGAAGGAAAGAGAAAAAAAAAGAAAATGACCTGGAAAAAGTTCTTAAAAATGATGTTGTGTAATACAATTTTACATATGAAATTAAAAATATACCATGTTTAGTCAACCCCCACAGACCCCCATATTGAAATGCACCATGTTGGAGCAGAAATAAACATGTTTACAGCCCTGCTACATTTGCATGTTATCAAGGCTTAATGTTATGCATATTTACAGGAGAGCAGCTTGAGTGACAGGCTGTCTGCTGATACTGCCCTCAACTTCCAGTACATGCATGCAGAGCTTTTAAACATGTTAATTATTACAAAGAGCAAATGAAACTGGATAGGTGAGCCAGATCAAAAATGATCAGGAACTCATTTTTCAAAATTATTGTGACACCACATAAATGGATCAAAAGGCTACAGAAGTAACTGGGACATCTTACAGATCATTGGTCAGTAGTAAGTCACAAGTGGGAATCAATTCATTAAAATGTATATTTTATCTAAATAAATCTAAACTTATACATGCTGACTGGTAATAGACTGAAAATATATTTTGTGGGGCTGGCAGCACTTACTGTCAAGTGTCTGTGGACTAAGAGAGGGAAACTGACCCCATATTTTGAAAATGGATCAAAGGTCATCAGGTTTGACACATGTAAAGGCACATGTATCAGACCGATGGGTGAACCAGTGCTATGAAAAGAATCAGTCTGGCCATCACTTCTGGCCTATTAGAATCAAGTGCTTATGTTTCAGTTTATTCAAACTACAACTGTAGACCCCAAACATGGACTTTGCATTTGAAATTAGTCAAATTTAAGATTTATATCTTTGAAACCTAAGCAAATTTGCTTGAAATGACACCCAAATTACTGAGAAATTAGTAAAAAGTACATAAAACTACCTGAAAATTTGTGAGATAACGTTTTCCCTAGCTTTTTTCCTTTTAATACTTTTCTAAATTTTCTTTTTGAAATTTTTTGAACATTTCAATCCAAGTCGCCCAGTGTCTTTCTCCCCATGTTTTTGAAGGAAATTAGCACAGGGTTCAAAGGTTTTAATACTTGTGAAAGGGGTCTAAAAGAAAAGAAAAGCGATGCTGCTCCAGGTTGCAAAGTGTTAAATTACTTTTGCATGACAGCATATCCGTTATCATGCATATTATTGCTGGAGGCTCAGGGAGCATCACATCAAAATTTCAACATGAGAAATCCTTAAAATTGTAGCAGCAGAGAGAAAATGAATTAAATATCCATAAATGATTGTATTTGTTGCCTTGCAGGAAAATATTGTTGTTGAAGAGAAAAGTGGAAACTGGAGTCAAGTACTTCAGCCCTGCATTTCACCCTCCCACCTCTCCTTTATCCCTCCTTCAGGCCAAATTGCTTTTTGCTTTTTCCCTGTCGCCGCTCGCCATAATCCTCCCTGTTGTCTTAATATCAAGTAGAGAGAGGGTGAGATAATGGAGCAACGGGGGGGGGGGCTGAAGACCTTCCTCCAGGGAAATAGCCCTCCCTCGTGTTAAACACACAAGATTATTATTAAAACCCACCCCCTCCTCGTGCACTCCCCCTTCCTTTCCATCCAATACATTTACTCGCCGTACATAATAGCTCTCATATACATAACAAAAGCCAACACATGGGAGGAGAAGTCCAAATGCTTGTGTAATGGATGTGTAGTGAGTTGTGGCACTGAATCAACCCTCGGCTGCACGTTTACAAAAGGCAGCGCTCGGACCATACTGCTGACTGATGCTGTTGTTAAGATGTCTTTGTGCTCTTTGTTGTCCTGATTGCTGCTCATGTGCCACGTAAAGTGCTTGGACGAGAGATAGCAACAAGCAAAAAGCTGCAATGATATCAGGACGCTTCTATAGGAGACCGTTACACACACACACACGCGCACGTACGCACACATGCACGCACGCACACACACACACACACACACACACACACACACACACACGATGCTAGCTAGAATATATGTGTAAAAGGGATTTTGTTGGAATTAGCCAGTTGGTGCAGAATCAGAGAATATTTGGCTTTTTGTTAACACTACAAGGGCCAGAATTCAATACCTACTAGAGAGGCCACGAGTGTTAATTTTGACCACCAGATTCCACACTCTATAATCTCATGATACATACCCAGTATAGAGAGTAATGCATTTTTCGTGTTAGGATATCCTCATGAAATAATACCAAAATGTACATATAACAAATTTAATTAGACTTTTAAAAATGTATTTATCTTGTATGTTCTATCTGGTCACAGCCTAAATTTTTTAATTCTTTACTTTTTTAAAGTGGAGGCTCCAAATAAGCCCAATGGGTTTTTCTTTCACTCCCTGCCAGTGTCCGAAATAAGTAAAAATGATCCTATTTTCTTTGCCTTTTGTGCTATTTGTATAAATAACAATTTAAATGGAAATGCAGATATTTTCTAGAAAGGTCAGGGACCAGCAGCACTGTATTTTTTAATGCAACAAAGTCATGTATGTAATATAACATATAAATGTGAAATGTGTCAAAATAACCATCACGGCCATTCTAGTGTTAAAGAAAGGAATTTTGCTGAATCAGAAGTGTGAAGATACACATTCGGCAGGAGATATGACATGCCTCCAAATTATGTATCTTTATATGCAATTGAGAAAAATCCTCTGGTGACTCTTGCGAGTAAAGATGGAAGTAGACATGTGAGCAGACAGGTTGGGGTGGTAGACTTTCCTGAAGGATGTTTGGAACTGTGTCAACTTTGAGCGAACTTTAATCATTTTAAGGTATGTCCTCACCATGCAACGTATTCTCGTAGGATGGGTCAAATGATATCATTCAAAAATTGTGTGGTGTATGAATTTTTGTATTCTGGACTCAACAGACATGAGCAGCAGTACTAAGAATTTTAATAAAAAATGAGTGGGCCAACACTGGCCAGGATTTCTAAAAAAACACTGAAGCACTAATCACACCATGACTGGCAAAGCAGCAAGGCACACACTGAAAAAAAAAGCCCCCAAAAAACGTTTGGTAATTAACATATCATTAGGGAGGTTAGGTTAGGGCAATAAAAGTTACACCGGTAGGTTTAGGATAAGAAACTTGTTGAGGATGTACCTCAAAGTTCACACAGTTCTGAATCTGGTGTTTTGTGACCAATCCAAACTCCCCCATTCCTTCCTTGTTTACTCCTGTAAGTGCATGATTGCAGTCTTTCAAAATATGTGGGATATATACAAATTTGGGTGCCTTCATTTTTCAGGGGAAAATGTACAAACTGTTTGACACACCCTCAGCTGCATCACCTCCACGAAGCTTCAGCCCACCTACTCTTTTATGGATGACATTCAGCAGGTTTCCATTAACCCTCAAATTGCGTAAATTAAAATTGCAATTATAAGATACGCCTAATGGAAACTCATCAATTTTGAAAAAACTCCCATTTATTGCAAAAAAGTTTCTACACTCATATGAGATGGTATTTCATGTGGAAACGCAATCATCTCGCAATTGCATTTTATCAACATTTTTAAAAAATGCTTAAGCTTTGTGCAAACCTGTAATGAAAACCTGCCTATTATCTATCTAAATTTGGAGACACATTTGAACATATTATTGATTATTTCATCAGTTTCAGTCTCCGGCTTCACAAAGATGTTAGTTTCTTTTTGTGAGTGCGACTGAAATGTTGATGTGTCAAATTTCAAAGAGTGCAGGAGCGTCCAGCTCTGGTTAATGTGTCCGACCAGATCAGTGCTCAGAGCACCAACAGCAAGTCTGCATCCAGCTACATGTGTTTGTGTCACTGTGACCCAGCAGTCACCTGCAGAACCGTGTGGGTGCTTCTGACCTGCAGCGCACTCCAAGTCTTTACAAATACACACACACACACACACACACACACACACACACACTCAGCTGGACCTCAGTGCTGCCGACTCAGGTCTCAAGGATAGTGAGTGAAACCCCTGCTTAAAATGAGATCCACTGTCTGCATACCAATAGAATGGCCTCAGGGCTCACTGTGTGTGTGTGTGTGTGTGTGTGTGTGTATGTGTGTGTGTGTGTGTGTTCTTACTTTACAGTGTAAGAGACTGCCCAAAGAGCAGAGAAAACTATTGATGGTGTGATTTAGAAGAAGTCAGGAGATACCTGTGGTCAAAGTGGCATACAGCATCCCTCAAGGCCCCTCAGGGCCCCTCAGGGTGTCAGAGATGGGTTAGGGTATGTGTGTATGTGGCTGGGTGGGTGGGTGGGGGTCTCTGCTGTGGCCATTCTTGAGGACACATGCCATGACCAATGATAGTAGCATAGCTTGACCTAAAATATGATATTTCTTTTCACATTTCATACCTTTCAGACTTTGGGCTTCAACATCAAATCATAGACTGTTTCAGTTAAATATATGTCCAATTTTCTCACATAACAGAGGAGTGGATCTTCTGTTGGCCAGCTCATTAAAGCTCTAGCACTGACTCCTTTTTCAAGATTTAGACATGCTCAGCTCAAAGGTTACAAATTAACAGCTATTTTTACTCTTCTGAGCCAAAAAAGCTGGGAGAAAACAAAAAAACCCCACATTGCTGGTTGGAAGCATCGCTGTATAGAATGTTTGGAGTTTTCACAAGTTAAACCTAAAAGCTGGAGGCTAGATGTACAGGAGTAAATCTCGAGAGGAGAATGGTCCGAGGCATGCCTGAGGGCTCAAACACCAACAATTAATACATGGCTTAAGCTGCTATAATAAAACTGAATTTGAAAAACATGTATAACACAATCAAAACTACACCACTGCCATAAACCAGACACACACTTAAGTCATACTAAGGAAATACTTTGTCACTGCTGATGGGAATCTTCCGGCCCCAAAAGGTGGGAAGTGAACACCAAACTCCCACATGAAAGTCTGGGATTTGCTGGACCCATCCACCACCCCTCCTGCCCGCCCTACAGGTGACCTCACGTTCCTTGAATTATGGATGATGCGGCAGGTGCCCAGCAGCGTATAATTACAATGCTTTGGCCTTGCACTGTTCTAAACTGATGTCGTCCATGGGGGTATCATGTCATGTGAAAGGTGGCTTTTAGCATCGGGATGGAAGCACCGTCGAAGCTGCGGCATTTGATGACTGCGTAATGATGGGCTGGGATTTTTAAAGATTTTTTAAAAACTTTTTTTTCAACAAGAAGAAGCAGTGATACACACACACACACACACACACAGATAAGAAAAGGTCAGTAATGTCAGCGTCACCTGGTCATTTCCTCTAACAGGCAGAAACAGTGAGCGGGAAGCCTGCAGCAGCCCGTCCCTTCATCACTCTCTGTTCCTCCGTGTCCTCTTCATTATTACTCTGTGTCCTTGCCCCTGAATGCTCATGTTTGAGGACAAAGTGAAAAACAAACAGAGTGAGGAGAAATGCATTTGTGATGCTGCATTTAAGATATTGAGGATGAATTTACTATAGAAGGTTTCAAATATTTCCAACACTTTTCTTTCTCCTCCATCTGGAGAGCCCTGTAAGATGCGTTACCTTGAACAATTTCCTCCCTTGGACCCACATAAGAATGGGTATGTTTTGCACTGAGTATTGTGATAATATTTTGGGGTGTTTGAGGTCTTAATATGTCTGATCCGTCCTGCCTGCCTCTGATTGAGAGGCGCTCTCTGGAGCTTTAAAGCTAAATAACTGTTCTGCTGAGGGCACTGTCCATATTTTTGAAATTCTGCAAGAGCATGATTTGGAGTGTTTCACAGTCATTATCTCTGACCTTCCTGGTTTGAACCTCTCCAGGTTTTAGATTGGTGGAAAAGCCTCCAAGTCACAGCACACCAGGCTGCTTATTTTACGCTGCAGACTGATTTCATACTTACTGGAAATTTGATCAAAATGTCTCCTGTGGATAGCTTCAGTCACAAAGAGAAATAATGTGTGATACAAGGCAGCTTCTCTGCATTGTTCCAACTTGGATTCATCTTCACTTTTTCAACTTTACTCCATAATGTAATAGAGCTTTGATGATGTGAAATCCTTAAGCCTTATTGTCATTGGGGTTGTTGAAATTTCTAAAAATAAAGCTACAGTGATGATAAATTAATCAATAAAATCATTTTTTCCTTGTTCTTCTTCTTACATGGGCACACACAGTTATGTTCAATAAGCACATCAGGCTTTGAACAGAGACATTTTTTTTTAACATATATTTTGTGATTAAAGGCTAAAGGCTCAGGAATTATGGAATTATTTACAAATGAATTGCACATTTATGGTTATGCCACACATTTTAACCTGATCAAAACAGGAGAAGAAGGCAATAAGCAATGTAAAAAGAAATGACCCAAAAATGAGCAAGAAAATAGTAAAAAGTACAAGAAAATTACCTGAAAATTAGCAAAGAGAAAAAAGAGGGGGGGGGTGGGGTGGTTGGGGAAGAAAAAACAAAAAAGGCAAGCAAACCTTGGAAAAAGTGCTTTAAAAATTAGAATAATTCGGTAACATTTTTTAAACTTGAAATTGACAGCCAAGCTTTAAAAAAAAAAAAATCAGAACTGACTAATTTCTAGCATTTTGTGGAACTTTTAAACCAAGTTGCTCATTACCTTTTTTTGCATGAGAGAGAGAATATAAAAAAAAAACTATTTAAAAAATGGGTAAAATATTCAGTGAACATATTATCTACATTTTTCATTTATATATTGAAAACATGCTAAGCGATATATCAAACTTTGGCACTTTTTTCAGGTCATTGTTTGTTTTGACTTTATTTTTATACCTTAATTGCTAATTTTTGGATAATGTCTTGCTGAGTTGCTTATGATATTTTGATGTTGATTTGCTTAGCTTTCAAAGGGTTAAACAAACATCACAGTGTACAACCCCCTGTACTAACTGTTGTTTTGTCTTGAACAGTGATAGATTTCAAGAGTCATTTTGTTTTCAGCCTTCTCGTGTTTCTTGACCATTTGACGTCTTTGTAATGATTTCACTGTGTTCTCAGATCTCAACAATCGACTTAGTGAATATTATAACATCACTGAAAATAGTGACAAAATAATTGAAGTTCAAATTAATCAAATTACGCAGTTTTAATTTTAATAAAAAATCCCTCATATTTTTATGATTCATGATCTAAAATGGTTAACAATGAAACTCCCACTGAATCCCTGTCAGACCCATGTAATGTCACTGTGAGTTCTACAGTATGAAATCTTAAGAGGATTTTTTTGTGTTCCACAGCCTCAGTCCATCCTCACAACACAGCTCTAGATTGAAGCCATTGATCACAGTGCTCTCCTTCTTTCTCCTCCATTCTTCTTCTCTCCTCTGTCTGCTTTTTGAGCAGAGGATGTGAATTAAGAGCTGCTTTTATCTCATGTGTCCACCGGCTCCCCAGACTCAGCCTACAGGCACCCACCTCCAGTGATTAGCAGTAAATTGATTTCACACTCCGGCAGTAATGCCCAGACCGAGCTATAACAGGAACTGGAAGCAACTGTAGGTCACACAAATTAATTACTGCAATTAGCTTCCAGACAGTTCGGGATGTGGAGGACACAGAGATGGAGCAAGGCAGAGAAACACACCAGAACTTCATCCAGTGCTCTGTTTGGATCCAACGAGCAAATACAGAGAGGCCTTAACATTTGACTGATGGTCTTCACATGAAACATTTAGGGGAGACCAGGGATGGCTGTAACATGGGACAATTATGAACAGAAGTGTGGATTCCAGTCACAAATTTGATGACTTTGGACACGACATGAAGATAAAATTTAAAAAAGACTTGCAACTTGACTTGGATTTTATAAGCAATAATCAGCTCATTCTCAATCCGAAGTGGTCAAATATTGCCACTTTGCCAGTGATTTAGGAATCAGACACTGATGCCAAAAGTCAAATTTTGTGGTGGTATGATAGACAGTCAGTTCATAACACAGATGGATGGAACCTGTGACGGCTGTATCATACACTGCTGGACGGCATCAAATTTAAAATGCTATCAGTAATGACACCATATCAGGAGCTGGAAGGTCCCTACGGGCAGGCAGGAGGGGTGGTAGATGGGTCAAACAAACCCGGACTTTCACCTGGGAGCTTCCTTGTGAATGTACAACTCTAACCACATGCTTTTGTTGCCTTAACCTAACCACATCTGCAGGATGAATCCTACAGGCTGGCCTCCCTCCCTCATGGTACTCTGTTTGACTACCACAGGTATGAACCAAACTCAAAAAGTATAATGGAATTTATTGGACAATGCTGATGCAGTGCACTCCATATTTTGTTATTTCCATTATTTAAAAGTCACCACAAAGTCTCTGAAACTCTTTGGGAGAGAGCCCCGTAGGGTAGACATTAAAAGAGAATTGCACCCATTTATAAAAAATTCAACTACAAAATCAAAAACTAGAGTGCTTAAAAGTCAAATATGTGATGACATCAAGTATTAAGTGTAAAAGCTGCTCCATATGCAATGCTCGGTGAAAGATGTTGTAGGTGACACTAAGAGCATCCAGGGGAAAATCTGAGTATACAAGGACATTTTCAGTTAGAGGACTGAGAACACCGCAGTATAATAAACACCACAATGCAGTAAATCTCATAGAAAGCAAACACCAGACTTCTATTCATTGAGCAGCTCCAGACTCCATATCTTACGACAGGGATACTCAACTTGCTTTGCTTGGGGGACAGAAACAGCATGTTTCCAGAATTCTAGAAAATAGCTAGGATTTTTGTATGTTTCCAGGATTTTCAAATGTTTCTATGACTTTAGGCTGTATCTGGGATTTTACAGTGTTTCCAGGATTTAAAGACTTTTTCAGGATTTCAGGACATTTCGGGGATATTAGGACACATCTAGGATTTTAGGACATATCTAGGATTTTAGGACTTTTCTATGAGTTTGGGATATTTCTAGGATTTAAGGACAAATAAAGGACTTCAGGACATTTCTTTGACTTGAGGATGTTTCATGGATCTTGGGACATATCCAGGATTTTAGGACATATCTAGGATTTTAGGACAATTGAAGGACTTCAGAACTTTTCTATTTTTCAATTTTGGGATATTTCTAGGATTTTAGGACAATTGAAGGACTTCAGAACATTTCTATAACTTCATGATGTTTCAAGGATCTCAGGACATTTCTGGGTTTTTAAGACATGGCTAGAATTTTAGGACATTCGGGTCTTAGCGAAGAGTTCTGTCGGGGAGTGCAGGGGATCCTCCACCTAGTGTGAATCACTTTATTTTTATTATGTATTAGAAAATGGATAGAGGGCCACCTCACACCCTGTCAGGGCCTAAATTCGGCCCATGCTCTGTTAGTTGAATACCACTGCCCTGTGACATCACAGGTTTGAGATTTACTTGTTTGGTTTCCTGCTTTGAGAGAGAGAAGCTCATATTCACTAATATTGATTGAACTTTCCTGGGCCATGGAAATAATAAATTGCTAATTTAGGTGCCTTTGCCCTTTACTGAAGCCAATATGTAATCAGCAGAATACCCCTTTAAACTAATTTGGGTTGTTCTTAATTCTATGAAAAAAAAAAAAAATTCCATTCAGCACCTCTGAAGCAGGCTGTTAATGATTCTCAGCTTCAGGCGATAACTTTTCCACTCATGTTTGCAAACTGAGCAGAAAAGGAATACCAACAGTGGTTTTCCTATCTTCTGTTTTAGGCTTAACAGATGCACATACAGTAAGTATAGTCCATTTCAAACAGAGTGCATACCTTGATTCACTGTATCAAAGCAGTCCTGACTACAGCTGTGGAATAAAAGCAATGAATAAAACATTTGGAGGGGGAAAAAACCAAACATTTTGTCTACTGTAAACCCAGCTTATAAAAATCAATAATTCAACAACCATTCTTCTATTTTCAAATTGCATGTAGGGGTGATTGTATAAGCAATTGTGATCATTCCTGCTGTTCTAGTAGCCTTTGTGGTGTTTAGAATTTCCACATTGTCCAAGCGCTCCCCAGGCACAGAGCATTACCGCTGCCATTCATAACAACAACGATCCATCATCTTCCAGCTGCCAATTTGGCAGCTCTCATATTATCAAATAGAACACAGTGTACAGTACACAGAATCCAATGTCCTAGCATCAAAATATGCCCCATGTGTGCTGCTGAATGTAGAAAAAAAATCACATATTTGAAGCTTTCATGCAGCTCATTGAGGTTTATCAATGTTTTCATTTTCCCATCTATCTATCCATGGAATTCAATTTGGAGCCCGAGCTTGGAGAGCGCCGCTTCTTCCACTTTGGGTAGTTGCTATTGATGTAGGCCACATGCTCCTCTGGCCTCTAGCGAGCAGCCCAATTTTCTATCTATTTACGCCACAGTTATGACCCCATTGATTTCAAATAGCCCCGCTGCTATGGAGGCTCATCTGTGATGCATGCAGTGACAGGGACTGATCAGCAGCGCGAGAGCAGCTGAAAGCCTCAGTGGGCTGGCTAAATGTGTGCTTTGTCTCTTGTCAATGGCGGAGCGCGTCGTCAATTACGCCAGTGATAGTGTACTGCTGAAGTTGGATCAAAGCTCATTGTTTGCTGCACTCTGATTCTAGACACAACATCATCACGTCGTATTATACATTCACTTATTCATGACATGTAAGTTGAGTCAGGATTTCTGCAATGCGTTGTCTGTTTAGGTCCTAGTTTTAATAAAAATCACCAGCATGGCGAAAAGATATTTATGCAAACATATTGTGATTTAGATCTAGTTTCCATTAATCCTCAAATTCCACAAATTGAAATTCTGAATATAAAATGCATCTAATGGAAACATATCAATTCTAAAAAAACAAAAAAAGTTTTTACGCTCACATGAGATGGTATTTTCGGCGATTTAAAAAAGCCATGTTTTGCAAAACTGCAAAGGAAACACTTTTTTTGTGTTTTCTAGGTCACATGATGCTATGGCTATGTGCTTGTCAGTAGGAACTGGCAGGAGCTACAAGAGCTGTTACTGCATCACATAACACTTCAAAAGTTGAGCGAATCATCAGGAAGTTTTCCGCAACTCCTCTGTGAAATCATAGAGTATCACCTCCCAGAAATCTTTCAGTCCAGATTTCCACTGCTTGCATGTGCGTTGCGTTACGGCTCCGCTGCGGTTTTGCTCTGTGCTCCGTCATCTGTCAATCCCCACCAGTTGCATTTTGAGTCTGGCACGGCGCAGCACTGCCAGATCAGCTGGAGTGGCGAGACCGAGGAGTTCTCGCGGTCATTACAGAATCGCGCATTATATCAGTACAGAAGAAGTAATAACTCCATTCAGTCTGTGGATTAATTATCGCGATGTCCATTTACTCCCATAACTCCCAATAAATTGCTCCTCGCCATTTCCTCCCTGTGGTTGTCCTTATAAAAGGATGTGTGGTGTCATAAATAATTTTGTGGTTTTCCACCTCCATAATTAACTTCTCTTCCCCATGGTGCTGGTAATGAACCCAAAAAACCTCTGACCTGTTGACTCCAGGCCTGGATCTGCTCATTTTGACATGTTATTGATGTAGTTAAGTGAGATACGATCAGACGTAAACGCAGAGTTATTCTGAAAATTAACCGGATGTTTCAATGTTGTATCGCTGTCCGTTTTCATGTCTGCTCTGTATTAAATTCAAATTAATGCGGAGTGATCCGGCATCTGGCAAAAATAGGAGGCTTGCGTATCTGATCTGCAAGCCTCCGGACTGCCGGAGCTGAGACGGAGTCGATTCGCAACGCAGTGGAGCCAAGGGAAATTCACACATAGACTATAATGCAATCTATTTGCTCTGTCTGCCGCTATGGAGCGTAGCTGGACCGCAAATGGATCTGGTGGAAATCCGGCTTCATAAGTAGCCGCTCCCACGCATAAGGGGCTTGCCTTTCCATTATGGCTCCATAACATGCATGACCTTTGATTGGATATAATGACAGCTAGTGCGGTGGCTGCAATAGAAATAAAGTTGTTTTGAACATCCATCGCCATGCTTCTTGGAATGTTATCTCTAGAGGTTTTATAAAGTGTTTAGAAATACGTTTTTGTGCAAATCTGTAATGCATCCCACCTAAATTCTTGATATGCAGACTTGTGCAAGGCCAGCATTTGATTCTGGCTGCTGGGTTCACTCCAGCACAGATAAAAATTTTGCATGCTATGGAGTCAGAATCAGTTAGCTGCTTTCTGTGGATGAGTGACAAGCTTCATATTGCAGTAAATGACAGCCTTCTCTGTTAGATAGTTTATTCAAGGCTTTCCTGGCGTGGGCACAAATCAATGTGGCCAGTTACCTTTGACGCCCCTCTCTGGCTCTATATATATTCTTCAAAGGAGACGGGAGTTAAGATGCCAGCATACATGACTGCTGGGGTGGTAGCAACAGTTGTGTTAGCTTGCGCGCACGCGCGCACACACACGCACACACACACACACACACACACACACACACACACACACTCACACACTCACACATCTCAAGCCCACAGGTATTGACAGCGCTGTCCCCTGAAGCCTGCCAAAAGCTATGGTTCAAAACCAGCTGCCTTTCAGTGAAGGGACATCTTTCATCGGTGGTAGGGTGTGCGACACTTTGTATTCCAAATGTCCTCATTCCGTCTCCCCAGGGTCCACACACAGCAAGAGTTTGCGCTGTGAAACATTTTGGCTGTCAATCTTAATGGAGTTATGACTTGTAAAATATTAACACTTCACATAGTGTCTGTGCACAGACTATAGCAGAAGGTCACAGTCACATCAAAAAATGGTCCTGATGGTCCTTATTCATGTGGATAAAAAAACTACCCTACCTATCTACCCTTATTGAAGCACATCACAGCTCTGTAAATACACAAGTGTCAATGTAGAGAAAACAGTGTAAATGCAGATAATTCCCTCGTGATGTCCAATTTTGTCCCCTGTCATGCTGATGTGTTTTCTCTGCTAGGCCACGTGTCGCAGCTAAACGTGCAGTTTTTTTTTATCACAGCTTGTGAAACATATTCTGACTAATTATAGCTCACACAAACATGCTTGTTTTTTTTTAATTGCTCAAAGGAGGTGGTCAGGACCTGTGAGCACACATCAAGTGATCAATCTTTAAATGGATTTTTGTGTATGTGTGTGCTTTTATTTAGCAAGTATTAGTTCTTTCTTGGAACCCCAGGTCTAATTCTATAGAATTGTAAAAAAACACAGAACAGGAAGAAAACATTAAGTGTCTACACCGAGAGTGGGAATCTGTCGCATTGTGCTTCTGATTGCCTGCATAGTACACATGTATATTTTATTAGAATTCACAGCATGAAGGATAGAGCTAAAGAATTTCTGGCTATTTACATAACTACTTAAAAACAACAACCACAAAGACTTGTTGGTTAAACTATCACACATTCCAATTTCAATACATGTTATACACCGATCAGCCATAACATTACGATCATTACGAACATTACGAAGTCAATAACATTGAGAACTTCTGTATTTTTGACTGTACTTGTATAGCGCTTTTCTAGTCTTACTGACCACTCAAAGCGCTTTTCACACGGCATTGTCACATTCACCCATTCACACACACACATTCCCAACACTGGTGGCTGAGGCTACCATACAAGGTGCCAACTGCTACTCAGTAATCATTCACACGCACCACTCACAGCCCGATGAGGTGGCAATTGGAGCAATTTGGGGTTCAGTATCTGGCCCAAGAATACTTCCACCTGTAGCCTGGAGGAGTTGGGGATCGAACCGCTGATTTTCCGATTAGAGGATGACCTGCTCTACCTCTGAGCCACAGCTGCCCCAAGGTAGAAGGTAGATTTATTGGTCATTTTTTAAACAAAGTTTAAAACACTAAATGACAATTATCTTTGATCCTGCTTCATCTTTGGAGTTGAACGATGAGTTGACTAAAATCAGCAGCTACTATGAATATTCCATTTGGTTGCTTGGTGATGTTGCTGCTGATGGCATTATTCAATTACTGCAGTGCAATTTTTGTACTTGCATCAGAGTCTGTTGTCCAAATGGCTCCCACAAGGTCAGTCCATTCAGTGCAGCAACTTGATCCAGGATGTCAGGTGTAAACCATGTCTCTGTGAAGATGTGCGCAGGGCAGTCCCAGATCTCCCGTTGCTGATTGAGCCAAAAAGCCGCATCTCATCCACTTCACTCTCCTGTGATCAGACATTAGACAGAAGGAGGCTTGGTAGAGGAACAGCTCCTGCTCCGAGTCAGGCCAGCCTCACCATGATACTGACTCTTTTCCTCTTTTCGTCCGGCACATTCAGTCTCGTTTCTCCCATCAGGTCCGACCAGCTTGTTGGCGTATGCCGTCGGTGGGGACCCTTTCGCGGTCTGCTGCATTCAGTTCAAGCTCCACACAACTTTTCCCGATGCTGATAAGTGGCACCCTGTCGTAGAAAATTCGTGCTTCAGCAAAAGGGGCCATGGTGTTATATAAACGTATCTGAGTAAGCCTTAATCGCATCTCATCCACTTTTCTCTCCCGTGAGCGGACTTTAGCCAGAAGAAGGCTTTGAAGAGGAACAGCTTTCGGTCCCAGTCAGGTCAACCCCGCCATGATACTGGCTCTCTTCCCTCTCTTTGTCTGGTGCCTTCAGTTTCGTTTCTCCCCTCTGGTCTGACTCGCTGTTTGGCACTGGCCACCGGTGGAGATCCTCTCGCGGTCTGCTGCATTCAGTCCAAACCCCACACAACTTCTCCGGATGTTGATAAGTGCCACTCTATCGTAGAAAAGTCATGCTTCAGCAGAGGGGGCCATGGTAATGCAAAAAAAGACAAAAAAGTAGCAAGGATTTGTGGAGCTACTGGCTGCTGCATCTATATGTGCTGCCGTCGTCATAGCAACTTGCATGAGCATGAAATGCTAAGGGACAGACAGCATCAGGTAATAATGCCGCCGGTTGCCATGTTATTAAAGGAGCGCAAGTGCGCTTATAAGGCAGGTGGGTGGGCAGGTGGCTGGGTCCCACAAAAACTGACTTTTGTGCGGGAGTCTGGAGTTTGCTTCCTGTGTGAATGTGTGTGTTTTTTTCTACACTTTACCATGTGCCTCTTTTGTGTGAACAAGGTCCAAGGTACAATGTAGATTTATTCGCCTTTTTTTTTAACAGCAAAAACTAACTATCTGTGACTTTTTTGCCTGATCCTAACCATCGTGACAGTCCGCACTGTTGTGTAAAAGGACCGTGCTGCTTTCTGCATGCTGTGACATCAAGGTAATGAGCTGCATCTTCCCACCATGTGCATTTTTTGACATCAACGCAACAACACTCTGGATTGTAACCAGCAGACACAGAAGGATACCTTAAGTGTCATAGGTAGACGTGGAAGGTCCTGACATAGCGGCACTATGTGACGAGGTCAGAGCTAGAATGTGCTGATTAGGCAGCAAGTTAACATTTTATCCTTAAAGTTGATGTTTTAGAGGCAGACAAATTGGCAAATGTTAGGATTTGTGATGGCTACATGACTGGGTCATCTTCAATCTGGTCTGAGGCGATCAGGACTTAACAAAAGTGATTCAAGGAAGGAGAACCAGTGAACCAGCTCATGGGCGGCCAAGGCTCACTGATGCACATGGGGAGTGAAGGCTGGTCTGTGTTGTCTGATCTAATAGAAGAGCTACTGTATCTCAAATAGCCAAAAAAGTTTATGCTGGTTCCAATAGGAAGGTATTAGAACACACAGTACATCGCAGTTTGTTGTGTATAGGGCTGCATACCCAAAGACGTGTCAGGGCGCCCATGCTGACCCATTTCCAGCATCAAAAGAGCCTACAGTGGGCACATAAGCATCAGAACTGGACCACAGAGTGATGGGAGAAGGTGGCCTGGTCTGATGAATCCCGTTTTCTCTTACATCATGTGGATGGATGTGAATGGTGTGTGCATTGCTTACCTGAGAGAGACAAAGAAGTGAAACTTTACTGTAATAAAGCTGGTCTGTCAGGGCCCTGGAATGTGGAGGGAGCCTGTTCCTTGTGACATATGGGAGGAAGGACTTCCGCCATCCTTGATTTGGAAACCAGGACAAACACTGCCTGCATGCGAACAATACCCTAAAGCCCCTATTAAAAGCATAAATAGTCGGGTTATTCAGCAGCTGTCTAGCCCCGCTAATTATATTGTCCAAATTACATTGAGCTGTCAACCTCCAACACACACGTGTGAATACGTGCGTGCACACACACGTCCGCACACCTATTATATATGGCAGGTGTTACCTCTCATTACCTCCTGAGCTTGGGGAGTGTCAGCCTCAAAGCACCTGTGGCCAGCAGTTAATAACCCCCATCCAAATGCAGAATTATGACTGTTTTTCTACAGCTTGTAAACCAAGAGGAGGGTGAAATTATATATCAGATGTAGTAATTGCTGGAAAGCTGTTTGTTCTGCATCCTGTTATTCTGCCTGAGCAGAGGCGGTGCAGTCGGCTTGTTAAAGGCAGTCACATAGACAGAGACAAGGTGAGGTATTGATGAGTAAAGGGCACAGGGACACTTTGTGACTCTGAATGCTATTTACGTATATTCAAGCGGACGAGGAGTGTGTGTGTGTGTGTGTGTGTGTTTGTGCGTGTGTGTGTGAGGTGTGTGTGCGTGCTCTCCTGTTTTTAACTCCACAAAATTTACAGTTTTAATGCTGTGAGACAAGCAGAGAAATTTATATGTTAATTAAGTAACAATACCTAAACTACTGATAGAATTATTTAGACTGTCACAAATTGATATAAAATACTGTAAAATTCCAACAGTATATATACATATATATATGTGTGTGTGTGTGTGTTTGTGTATATATATATATATATATATATATATATATAACATTACATCTATAAACATTACATGTTGATTTTTGGAGCCAAAATTACTGCTTTTAAAATACATCCATATTTAACAGTTACGTAGTTATTTCAAAATACAGTCAAATACTTTACAAAATCATGCTTTTGGATCCGATATTACACTGTAAACCTCAAATTTACTTTAGAAAATGGTACTGACACTGCAAAATGATGGTAGGATGCTGGAAACTACAGCTGCACGTAGTTTACCAGAATTGTACAGGAAAATTTGTGAAAAATTATCCTCTTCTCATTCCGAATTCAAAAATAGACACTTTTGGCGTAAGTGCACAAATCCAAAAGGCAAATTTCGTGTGCACATAAAATGCCGCTGGATGGTGTCTGCTGAGAGTGCAGTCGAACAGAACCAGTTGTGTTGTTATTATAGACCTGCAGATGGCCAGCTTGCACCAGCCAGGTCCACGAAATACATGCAGGGGCAGCATCACTTAAGAACACAGCCAGAAGGAATTTGTCTCATGTGTATAGCAAGACAGCATCTGAAATGCTACCAGTAAAGATGTAATATAGTGTGAACAGGTGCCACCAAATTAGCCAAGACTGAAATCCCATAGGTCACAACTTTAAAAAACAGTTGCTATCTGAGTCTAAACTGACCAGTTGGCGAGGGGTGGACTGGCTTCTGAGGGTTGGGCTGCATCACAGAGCTGCTATAAAGTGTATGGAAAGGTGAAATATTTGTGTCAGTTAGTAAGCACAGAGGTAGCACCACAACCAAGAGACAACTGATGGCATCAATTGACTACGTTTTAGTATCCTTGTTCCTTGAACTCCAAGGCATTGTCAGTGAAGAAGTGCAAACACGATTGTCTTCCAAAAAACTGTTTTTGTATTACGTACAATTGGTTTGTATTTTTATACAAAGCTTATAAGTTGTACTTTTTACCAAGAATGTACAGAATTCAACAAAAGAGCTATATTTCAGTTGACTCTGCAAAAAGTAATGAAGCAGCCTGAGGCATTGTATCGCAGTGAAATCGATAAACTGATTTTATTCTTAAAATGTAATGAAGGAAAAAATAATCAAAGTAACCAAATAAACTAACCAGACATGCTGTCAAATGCAAGACAAAAGGTTAAACCAATAATATGAATATGAAATCAGTCCTCCACAGTGGGACAACAGCAGCAACAAAAGGCAGAAGTGATTCGACGGAAGAATCGACACATCCTGCTCAGCCTTTTAATCTGGTGCGACCCATGGAGACTGAGGTTGCAGCGGTGGAGTCTGCTGATTTTGCTCCATCAGAAGACAAGGCATCTTGATCTTCACCATAAGAGCACTGAGGTTTCTTCCCATCATAAGACAAGGCACCTTGATCTTCGTCATAAGAGCACTGAGGTATCTTCCCATCATCAGACAAGGCACCTTGATCTTCGTCATTAGAGCAGTGAGATATCTCTCCAACAGAAGACAAGGCACCTTGATCTTTGTCATAGGAGCAGGTCATTTGTCATTTGAGGAACATTCCTTCACAAGTTGCTGATTGTTTTTTTCCCATGTTTGTAAAAAAAATAAATCCAATTTTCTTTGAGTTCAAAGTTTAAATACACTTAAAAGGCATCTGAAAGTAGAACAAGAAAACTGATGTTCATCCTGGTTTCAAAGAGTTAGTGAATGTTATCAGGTTAATCATATCTAGATTAAATCTAGATATGACAGACATTTTATTCCAAAGTGTAAAGGGTGTCACTGATTGGTTCTCCTGATCGATCACAATGCAGTAGCTTCTTTTTGGCATTAAAACAACCAACAAATAGAAACATTCACACAATTACGACATGACTTTAGATCTATCTTATTCCCAATATGTTCCTTTCAGAAAATGGTTTCACACTCTCCTTCTGCTATGGAGAGTATCACCATGCACCAGTGCTGTATATAACTTATTGCTTCATGTTGCCTCACACACAACATCTCCATCAAATATAGCAGCAGCAGAGCAAAGAAGAAGAAGAAGGCATACTTTATTAATTCAGCAAGAGGAAATGGATTTTTCCCAACTCTTGTTATTTATATCCACACATATACACAAGAGCTACACTATGCATAGTGTATGGAGAGATGTCAAAACGAGGAGGCTGTCTCACAGGAAGGCATCCTCAGCAGTTCAATTTAGTGCCTTGCTCAAGGACACCACATTAGGCGAACTGGAAGCTCACAAGCTGCTAGTCCACACTGACTACTTGGCTGAGGATATTTAATATTGAGAAAAGAGAAAAATCAAAGAGAAAATTCAAAGTACACACCAAATACATTTTTTCCAAAAACGGTTTCTGCCACTGAAGGTAGTTCTCATCACCCTGATGTTTGCTCAAGTGTTTGTTTTCATGATAAGTTTGGTTTTAATGAGTTATTAAATTATACAAAAGAGGGCTTTTCCGCCATGATTGACAGCCGTGACAGCCAATCTGCGGCTCGCAATTTATGGAGCTGCTCGCAACTGGTTGGATGGGTGTTTTGGTGGGAACTCCCCTACCACGGATATCGCTACTGCATGAATTCAGGCTTTCAATGACATCACCCTTGCAAGATGGTAACGCCCGTATCTCACATAACCTCACTTCAGCATAGTAAGTGGTAAGTGGGGGCATGTCATCAATCTGTATATACAGTCTATGGTTGGGTCGACCCGCTGCCCCTCCTGCCTACCCTGTAGGAGCCTTTGGGCTCCTTATATTATGCCAGTATAATATAATATAAGCATTATTACCAGCAGCGTTTCAACCGGACGCCATCTGTGGGTTTATCACGAGAACACAGCAGGTGCCCAACTTTCCACTTGCGTACGATAACACCCCTAAACAGTTCTATCCGGCTATGTTCTCACCTAATGCCATCCATCTGTGTTTCATGTGTACACGAATGGTATCTTTGACGTTGCAATCTTACGCCAAAAACAATGGTTCAGAATACGTTAAGAACAAGAACAGGATGAATTTTCAGACTGATGCCGCCAACATTACGTCCACATGTAGAGCTGGTCTGGAGGCAGGATGGTTTCCTAGCATTTATCAATTTGATAAACTTAAAATTGAGCTCAGGTTGTTTTGAAGTAAAAACTGTTTAACAAGAACTTATTGTACCTATCAAAAACATCTCCAAACTTAGGAGCTTCCTGTCCCAGTCTGACTCAGAAAAACTGGTCCATGCATTTATTTTCAGCAGATTAGATTATTGTAATGTCCTCTTTGCTGGTCTTCCCAAAAAGACAGTGGGTAGGCTCCAGATCATTCAAAATGCAGCAGCCAGAGTGCTAACTGGGACTAGAAAAGTGGAACACATTACACCTGTAATGAAAACACTCTACTGGCTGCCGGTACAGTACTGCTGATCTACAAGGCCTTAAATGGTATGGCTCCCCAATATATTACCGACCTTATCACTACTTATAGCCCATGCAGATCCCTCAGATCATCAAACATGGGTCACCTAAATTTACCCAGGATAAAACCAAATCATTTAGTCACTATGGTGCTGTTCTGTCGAACAAACTGCCTTACAACCTAAGATCTTTAGCAACTGTATACTCCTTTAAAAGCAATCTCAAAACATTGCTCTTTTCTCAGGCTTATGTTAATTAGTCCGTGTGCGCGCACGTGTGTGTGTGTGTGTGTGCGTGCGTGCGTGTGTGTGTGTATGTGTTTGCCTTTGTGTGTGCCTGTTGTCAACTGTTATGGCTAACGACATTCTGTGTACAGTATGTGTGCGCATTACATGGTTTGTTGAGAGGCTATTTTATTTATGCTTTTTATCACATCATATAATGTTTTCTGTTTTTCTGTAAAGCACATTGGGTTTACCTATGTATGAAGTGTGCATGTGTGCAGCAGTTACCTATAAATACCTCTCAGCTGTCATGGCATCACGGAAATGGATCATCTGCAGTTGGCCGGTGTGCAATTTCTTTCATTACTGTCTCATCTGATCTTAGTAACTGGCCTTACTTAATCTCCCTATGGGGTCATGACGATTAGATCATACACAGTCTCAATAAAAGCACTAAGGTCAGGAAGCAAAATACTACTGGGCTTGAACTGATTTTTATCACTGCTCTACTAATTACTTTGCAGGAGCAAAGTACTCTTAGATTTTTATATTTTCATTTGGAATGTAAGAATGAAATGGGAGCAGAGGAGGCCACTTTTGGAAAAAAAATTAAGTAAATATTGCGATTTGTCTTGATAATGCAGGATCTTTAGGGGATAACGTTTTATTGTCAGTGCAACAGCACTTTCTTGTTGGTAATTAAAGTGACTGTAGAGCAGAGTACGGTGGCTCGAAAAGCTGCATGACTTCTCTTCATCCTCAGAGATTGTTCATACAAACATGAAATGCTAATTAGCTTAAACATAAAAGTATGTGTCGATAATTAGGGCAATGGGAGGAATGCTAATTAGCGGACCGGGAAGTGACAAAGCTATGGTGACAGAGGTTGCTCTGCTGCCTCTACACTGCATCATGGACCTGCCTTCACTTTATGAAAATATTAATACTTTTGTACAAGAGGCGCTGATTTGTTGAGACCTCAGTAATGATGGATTAATATGTGCTGATGCTGGGTTAACACTCTCCACACTTTGTCCGGTAAGAACATGAATCGTGGTGGCAATGATTTCAGTTCATGCACAGAAATGCATGCCAATAATTTATTGCTGGTTAGAGTATATATCCGTATGTGTGTGTCTAAACAAACGTAATATGAATTACAAATGAAACACAATTAGAAAAATCAAATTGACATTAGAAATATAATGACACAGCAAAATGCCCCCACACTCTAAAGGAACATCTACAAATTACAACTCTCAATTTAGCTTATTGGCCTCTGCCTTTATGCTGTTAAGAGGGCCGACAGCAAGTTGTGAATGGTCCCTAAATGCGTGAGGCACAGAGCTCACTGTGCTCCTCCAAACAAACAAAGAAAATGATGACGAAGGCACAGTATAATGGCTAATTAACATAAACAGTGCATAAGGGAATGCTACTACTAAGAACAGCCGACAACAGCTTCGACAACAGTCCACCACAACATCTGCACGTCAGCCAACAACAGAAACGGGAGCTATGACCATAATTAAGTTTTTTTTTTTGATGGCTATGCAACGAAACACTAAAATGAGCATTACAGTGAGTCAGTACTTACATTCTCAAGGACACACAGGATATGAACCAAGAGAGAACAAAGTGAAACAGAGTCCGAAATGTTGCTGTGAGGAGAGACTTCTCTGCTCAGGCCACATGCCTTCTTACTGTTGCAGTCTGTGGAAAGGAGACTTGTGATTGGCGATGTCCGCTGTGGACAGGGCTTCACACTAGGCAGGTGGGGCTGACCTTCTGAACAGCTGCCTCCAATTTTGTGGAGCAAAATTAAAGAAATTTAAGGTGGGCCGGGAATGTCTTGTGGAAGTGCTGGGAGTCTGATGAGTCGAGCAACCCGCCATGTGTACATCCTTTCTCTGACTTGGATTTGGGCGGTCTGTACTCTGCCATCTGCACTGGAAATGACTGCTGTAACACTTCCAACTGGCCAGAGGGCACGTGGAAGCTGCGGGTCAACAATAAGAATGATTATTTGGAGGGGGGACAGATAGTTCCTGATGAAGTGGATCCAGAACTGCCAAAGCTTGGCAATACCTCCATCTGCGCCAGCTGAGGAGCTCTATGTCTGAGCAGTTGACCTGCGATGTTGATGTGTCAGGCCACCCCATCAACAGCATATTAGGAGTGACTGCATCTGGATCTGCGACATATGATGAGGTGTAACCCAGGGGTTTGGAGTTGATGATGTTCTCCACTTCAACGAGGACTGTTCTCAAGACCTCTGTGATGGTCTGTGATCTCAGCATAGTGTGCAGAGCAGATTTGATGGAGCAGATCTCCTAAGAGTCACCAAAGTGTGACTCTTAGGAGATCTCCCCCCCTCCCATGGATCAACTCAGCCTCTTGGTCATACTCAGGAGCCAAGGTAAGTAATCTACTACTTGTCGGTATGGGCTTCTGGGATGACAAGAAGGTAAACTAAAGTCTCTCTGTACTTTTCTGAAGAGGACCTGTTTGGCTTGCTTGTAGTTTCTGCTTGGACTGAAGCTTCTAGAAGCTCATTGAAGTTGGTGAAGGCACTGGCATCAGGCAGACATGGGCCAGGAGTCACAGACAGATGGCCACAGAAGTTGACTTTCCACAGTTCGACTAGGTCGTCAGATGAGGAGATGTCTGGAAATGTAGGCCAAGATGATTCATCTCGCCACAAGAATGAAGGTCTGTGGCTCCAACAGTTATGACCAAGGAGTTGTAACAGAAACAGCTCTCGGGTTATGTCATCAACAGGAAGGTCACTTGAGTTGACATATCGCCAGGGACCCTCTGTCAGCTCCTGAATTTCTGCGACTCTGGCACCAACAAATTCCTTATAGAGGCAACATAGTGACAGCAGCCAGTTCAGGACTGTTGTGGAGTCAGTCCACCAGTATGTGATGTTGACAATGTGAAGGGTGAGCTCCTTCTTTAGGACAGGTGTGAGCTGGGCACCAATGTGAGCAGCACAGAGTTCCAGCCTTGGGATAGATTGCTGACGGACCGGAGCAACTCGTGATCTTGCTACAAGGAATGCCACTTGGATTCCACCTGCCTGGTCCACTGTACGAAGGTAGGCTACAGACCCATATGCTTTCTCCGACACATCTGAAAAGATGTCAATGCTTTGAGTGCAGGCTGAGGACTCTGGATAAACATAACATCGAGGGAAAGAAATGGCAGGACGTTGTTATAGTTCATTTTCCCAGGCATGCCACAGCTGGAGAATGGTAGCTGTGGGTCATCCCAGTCCCTTTTCTTACTCCATAGATGCTACACCAGTTTTTGGCTCTGGTAGTGTAGGGGATGAGCAGGCCAAGCGGGTCATACTGTCTGGCTAGGACCCGATAGACACTACACATAGTGGTCTCGGGATGCTCTGTGTGACGGAGCTGATAGGTGATGGTGTTGGACGTGCAGTGCCACAACCGCCCCAGAGTGAGCTCCATTGGATCAGCTGCGTTCAGTGATAACCACAGTTCACTGCTCTCCGAACTGGATTCTGATGGCAAGTGACTTATGATGTCTGGAGCATCGGTAGCCTACTGGCGAAAGTCAAATCCATCTGAGAGAAGGAGCTGCTGGAGTTTGTTGACAAGTTGTTTGGCTTCTGATATGGAGGTATAGCTCTAAAGGAGGTTGTCAACATAGAAGCAGTTCACTACTGAGTGGTGGGTGTCTTTGCCTGGGTTACTGTGATCCAGGATGTGCCTTTGCAGAGCAACGATGTCACAACACAGACTGCAGAACCTGCCATTCATAAGTGCCGGGTGACTTGCTGTGATCCATGTCTCTCCAGAGAAATCAGAGTAAGGGTTTGTCCTCAGGCAGGAGGTGGACCTGGTGAAACATCCCCTTTATGTCACTGCTCACCACAATGGGATACTCCCTGAAACAGAGCAGTATTGAATTGAACACGCCAATTGAACCCGATGTGGTCTTTGCCGTTATGCTGCACCATATGATGAGGTATGTACCAGGAGTTGAAACTAGCTTGCGATTCAGCAGGGATGAGTTTTTTGATGTAGCCAGCATCCAGCAACTTCTTGATCTCATTGTAGATATCTGCACTAGCAGGGTCCTTGGAAAGACATTTTTCAGTCCCACGCAGGTGACCCAGCACTGACTCCTTCAGCAAATGGAGAGGAAGGCCATCTTCCTTCCATAGCAGGGGTGTCGCATACCTTTGAACACCATGCACTCTGATGGTCATCTCTTACAACATCCTGGCTGCTGCTGTGCCCTGCTTCGGCTGAGTGATGAGTTCATTTCAATAAGGCAGGACATCCATCTGCCATACTTTTGACACATGATTGAGAAGCTCAGCAGATGGTGTCAGGGTGTTGGTGAGCAGGCACTGAAGAATGGAGGACTGGTGCAGAAGGACTTTGGCAGGGCCATGAAGGGTCAAACCAAGCTGCGTCTTGAGTGCTTCTGGCCCACCTGAGGGTCCTAAGTGCACAGGCTCAGTGAGCGTAACCAAATGAGGATAGTCAGAACCAATAAGTAGCAGCGGTTGTGCGTAACAGAAGGAGTGAAGGGGCAGACCTCTGAGGTGACGATAAGTCTTCTGAAGGCCTTCAACAAGATGAGAAAATTTGGAGAGACCAAGCTCTGTTGCTGTGAATGCTCTATGAATCCTGAAACATTTCTGTGGGTGAATGGCACAGAACACAGAAAAAGAGACTGATCTTCCTGCCACGGTCGTGATATCTCAGATGGTTCTGAGTGCCAATTTCTCGCACTGTCCCTGGAGTCCAAGCTCTTGGGCAGCACTGTGGAGGAGGATCATTCTCTCTGACGTGTCGTCCAAGATGGCATAATTCTCAATCCTCTTCTTCCCATTGTAGAACCATCGTGCATCGTGCCACTTAGTGATCTCTCCCACACCTCCAACACCACTTTCCTGTCTGGTCCAGGCTACTTTCTGCTCTTTTGTGAGTTGCCTGAATTCTGAGCCCTGGTTGAAGTATTGCTGAAGGTTGTTGCAAAAGGAGCAATATTTCTTAGGGTTCTCTGTTTTATTGACTTTGGACTGTGCTTCCTTAGAGGGCTCCGGTTCCTTTGCGGTGGACTTCTACTTGACCTTGACATCTTTCCGACGGTTGGACCGTTCCTCTTGCTTTAAACGGGAGTGATAGGTCTGTATGTCATCATCTTGAATACGGCTTTGGTACTCCAACCACTCAGAAAAGTTGAGCAAGGTTGGTATAGGTGTGCGAAGGGGGTTGATGAAATGCTTGAATTCTCTCAGGTCACGTGCCCTACATTTTTAATGAACAGTTTCATAATTACTGTACAGTTACAGAGGTTAGGTTTGGGCAATAAACATCACTACTGTTAGGTTTAGGAAAATAAACATGGCGAGGACTTAAAATGACTCAAAGTTCACACAGTTTCACACAGTTTCAAATATATGTCTCAAGAGAAAAGTACAGATTTTTGTGACCCGTCCACCAACCTTACCTGCCTCTTTACAAGACCGCTCAGGATTGCTTCCTTATTTACAACCATCAGTACATTGGTCCCAGCCTTTCAAAACACAAAAGTACAAAAAGATTGTGAAAGCTGTCTGAAAAAAACACACCTCCAAGCACCTCTACAGCTCCCTGTGACAGCAGCTGCTTAATTCATAAGAGATGAACCTGGAACTTTTATAAATGGAAATGGGAGAGGAGCTCAGAATCAGAGCCAAACTGTTTAATCTCATTTGGTAGAATTCTGTGTTCTCTCGCTTAATTGCTGGTCTTGGAGGTAAACATTTGACAATGGAGTCCTTCATAACTCACCCACCCACACAGCCCATGGATCTAACTTACTAATATCTAGTTATCAGATAAAATTCCACTCAGAAGTTCTCTTTTTGTAAAACTGTCTCTTCCCGTAACTCTTTCATCATCACTGCAGAACATCTTCAAAATTGATGTCCCTCAAGCAATCTTGTTCAAAGAGAGAAAAGGAACATATACTGTAACTAAGGAAGAGAGACAGACCATCTTTATACAGCAAGTGTATTAAAAACATGTCAATCAAATCTGATGGATAACCTGGTGACATGCAGGGTGATGCTCAGCAGTGTGTGTGTGCACTGCTTGGAAATAAAGTTGTCAGTCAACAAGATTACAAAGACCTCTGTAATATTGTGGCAGACGGCTGTAGCATGTGTGTGTGCAGGAGATATAGGAGATATGCAGGGTGATGCCCCTGTAATGTTTCTGTGGATATTCTCCACTGTTATTGATGCTGGCTGCACAGTGACCCTTCTTTATTACTGCCTGACTCCCGGCCCATACAACTCCTTCTTCTATCTTTTTTCTCTTGCTCTTATTATCTGTTTCAGTCTCTTCCTGTCTCCATCCTTCTCCTGTCCTCTTCTTTCTCTCCTGTGTGTTTCTCTCCCCAAAGATGGCTCCCCTTAAAATGACCATGAGATTGTCCCGAGCGCTTCCCAAGGACTGAAGGTAAGAATGTTTGAAAAATGAGGTGCTGGACAAAGGAGAGCTGCGGGGGTCCATTTCAACACGCCGGCTGGCTCTGCTATTTGGACCGGGAGCTTTGCAGGAGAACAGGGGCAATGTGGAGAATAGGACAGGCGAAGGCAATAAACACTTTGTGAAATTGATGTGGAAGTAGGAAATTTAGGAAGCGCTGCAAGGGCAAACAGTATTGTATAATGTATTTGCTGACTTACCATGTATTGCTCGGCTTGCCGGGGATGATAAAATGAAATGCTTTGGTGTTCCTTTCTACTTCTGATTTCTTTCTTTCTTTTTTTCCATTTGGCCATAAGCCATTCGTGGCCAGTTTGGTATGTAACAGCTGTTTTTTTGTTGTTTACCTGTTTGTCAGAGATAAGTTGCTATGTTTGATGAGGCACATGAGTGTTTTGCAGGAAAATGAGATGTAGCACATCGAATGATGGCGGTAAATACGTTCCCTGCTCCTGTCTCTCTAATTACAGGCCAGGTACAGAGCGGTGTCAGTCAGGGAGGCAGATGATTTAGGGGTTGTAACTCTCACTGAAAACCTCTTTCCCACTTCTCAATCCTCTTCTGTCTTTCTCTGAAGCCTGGCCCCAAAATATTTCATAAAATGACTGCATTGTCATAACATGGTGATTGATTGCTGATACACAATATTATTATTGGATAATTTTTTACCATAAAATGACTTGTTTCGCCAATTTCTTGTCTTTAACCTTTGAAACCTGAGTGAATTGTTCTTTCAAGAACATGGGAAAGAAGAAATGACCCAAAAGATAAGAAATAAATTAGTAAAAAGTACAAGAAAGTTGTGAAAATTAGTTTTTTTAAAGAAAAAAAATGTGTGGAAACCTGGAAAAGTGCTTAAAATATTTAATAATTTTGTAACATAATGTCATATTTAATCATGGCAATTAGCTATGAATATAGTTTTTTTCTTAGCCTTTTCCCTAGACATTTTCCCCAATTTTTTTATGTGATTTAATAAATCTACTTATTTCTTGCAATTTGTGGAACATTTCTTTCCAAGTTCCTCATCTCTTCGTTTCTTATGTTTATGGAAATAATCACACCAGTCTGCTCGAGGTTTAAAGATTTAAATACTTGTGACAGTAAAGTCAGCACAAGAAAAGCAGCACAAGAAAACTGATGTTGATCTGGGTTTCAAAGGGTTAACCACACATTGTTATGATATGCAAAATGAATTCTAATTTACAGCAAATAGACACAGTTAGAGCCTGTGTCCACATAACTTTTTTTTATTTTAATCCCCAGTCTCTTTTTAAATAGTTCCAATTGAGGAGGACACAGTGTGTGCAGCCACATGAAGTTGCACCAGGAAAAAGATAAACACCCAAACACTGTAAAACATAAAGGCCACAGCTACCGTGACATCACACACTGGTTTATGGGCTGTTAGTTTGAAGTCTCGTGTTGGCATTTTGTCCTCCAACATTGGAGCTGTGGAGGAGTGAGAGATGGATCTGACTCATGGTCTGTAGTGATGTCTCACAGACAGCCTGTCACTCAAAGCAGCACCGCCCTTAAATATGCATAACTTGGGCCTTATGTTGCATTCATGTGATGTTGGAAAGTTGCAGTTTCCGAAGTGGGAAGTCGTTCCTCTGACTTTGTTGTTGTTATGAGCTTTGAGGTCATAAAAGGTGACAACATGGAAGCTGCTAAGATGATATGCTGCATTTTAATGCTAAGAGTGTTTAAACAAGACGTTGATAGCTGTTTACAGTTTATTTTTATATACATTATATTAATTTATTATATTTTTTATATATTATGTTATTATTTTTATATAATATATTTGAATATATATTTTAATATATATCTTATCTAGGGGTGGCATGGTGGCGTCGTGGTTAGCACTGTTGCTTCATAGCAAGAGGGTCCTTGGTTCGATCGTGGGTTGGAACGGGGTTCGGTCCGTGGGCGGGTGCCCTTCTGTGCGGAGTTTGCATGTACTCCCTGTGCCTGCATGGTTTCTCTCTGGGGTCTCTGGCTTCCTCCCACATTCTAAAGACAGGTGCTCAGGTTGAGGACTCTAAATTGCCCTTAGGTGTGACTGTCATGGTTGTCTGCCTATATGTGTCAACTCTACAATAGTCTGGGCAGTGTTTACCCTGCCTTCGCCCGATTACAGCTGGGTCTCCAGACCCCCCCCCCCCCCCACCCCCCTGCGACCCTTGCAAGGACAAGCGGTTACGGACAATGAATAAATTGCTATCTTATCTAGGTCACTCTTGATATTTAATACATAAAATATTTAAAATTCATACCATTGGGGATCCAGTGGCTTAGTGGATTGAGCAGGCGCCCCATTGCACTGCTTTGCCCAGCGGTCGCGGGTTCGAGTCCAGCTTGCGGCCCTTTGCTGCATGTCGTCCCCTCTCTCTCCCCCTTTCGCACTGCTGATCTGTCCTATCTTTAAAGGCAAAAACATCTTTAAAAAAAAAATTCATACTATTGACCAAACATTGACTTTTGCCCACCATGTGTATTAATTTTAAGACATCAAGTTGGCAACTCGTGTGATAACATAACATTATGGTATGCTTAATAGTTAAAAAGTTTGCTTGCTTGCTGCAGCTAATAGATGCATATACTAAAAGTAAATGATAGCTACTGAGAACAAAATATCAAAATGTCTAATAATTTTCTGTTAATCATTGACACTGTTTCCATGCTTTCCACCATTTCTGCTTCCCTGAAATGCCAAGCAAACATCACAACTCGATAACTTGAGTCATCAAAATCAAAATGTAATAGGCCCCAATTTTCTAATTGTAATAGGCCTCAGCAATACATTGCTGAGGGGCTACTTCACCTTGACTCTACCTGAAGCTACTAATGTTGTTTTGGGTTTTTTTTCCCATCCAATCACCCTCCCTCCACAATAGCCCATTACATTAACAGGTGGGAAACACTATTTGGTGGAAGAACACATGTCGACGCAAAATCTGTAGATGTGTTTTATCCGACGTTCCAAAGCAACACATAAAATAAGCACAACAGAAACATGTTAAACTCTATGTCTTTATATGTTAGAAATAAACAAGTTTGCTGACTTTACATATCTCTAAAATTGTAGCCAGTTTCCTACCTGGAAGTGACTTTTGTTGCTAGCATGATGTCACTGCGATTCAGTCTATACAGTCTCATAAGTGATGGATTTTATCATTTTCATGTAGGTTCTGGCCGTTGTACCCCTGCGTCAATAATCTTTTTATTCTTTATCCTGAATTGTGAAGCACTTTTAGAGTCTGTGTCATTTGAACTCTGTAGATGAATCATTGATCATCCCTCTGAGTGGTTTACAGATACATGCGATGAATTAGCGGGATGGGCACTTTAAATAGCCACAGCCATGTATAATTATAGCTGATGAAACACAATCATCTTTGCTGTCTTCTTATTGACAGCTCTGATGAGTGCTGGAGTAGGCAGAAGTATCAATATGCAAACAGATGTTTAACAGTGTTTTTTTATATCCATTTAGTGGTCTGAGCAACACCGCATGTGTGCAATGGTGGGTAACATAATCAAATCCATGTCAAAATAAATAAATAGATAAATAAATAAAACAAGTAAGAATGATCAAAGTAAAAAAGCTTTTTTTTCACAAACAACATAACCAGTAACTGCAACGTGTCATGTAATGCAGAGCAGGTGGACCCAAATAAACGAGACAGTTGGCAAGAAGAACTCAAAAAGAGCATGCTTTATTCTGAGGACTCAGTAACTCAACATTAAGTCAAATCAAGGTGAGGGGAATAAGCTGATGAGGCAGAAGAGCAGGCAGAGAGCTGATTGGCTGGGAGCCACTGAGGAGCAGGATGGACTAATGAGGCTGATGCAGGACAGGTGTCAGAAAACAGGCAGGAAACAGAGAAAGGCGGGAAGTGACATGCAACTTGACACATGAGGAGATAACCTACAGAATAAATCAGAAAACACACTGATTAATACACGAAACAAGGAAAAACAGAAACAAAAAAACAAAAAACAGAATGACAACAGAATATAGACAAAAATCCAGGATCACATAACAGCAGAGAATAGAGTACACTATTTCCCTCTGGTATTTAGTGGAATAGAAAAAAATATAACATGGAACTACTTTGGAGGGCCTCAACTTAGTACTCAACTTCAGAACATGAGTAAATGTGTTAAGTTACTTTTTAGCACTGCATGTGGGAGACTGGATAGACACCCAGTCTCATGGGACAATCCTGTGTTGTCCTATGATATTTCCTTGTGGTGAAGGAAAATCACACTTCCAGCATTTCAGAGCACCATTCAAAGTGTTAATCTGGGCAGTAAATTATGATTTCCTAAAAAAGTGTATTGGTGGTGACAGGGTTTTTAATTTTACCAGTTTTTATTAGTGATTATTAATGATATATTGAATTTCACGATTTTTTAAAAAAAAAGGCAAAAAATATTACTCAATACCAGGGATACTCAACTTGCTTTGCTTGAGGGCCCCTTCTGCAAAATGACATGAGGGCAGTGGCCAGTCGCAGCAGCCCAATACATGAGTGCTTCTCAGATTTTAGGAAATTTTTAGGATTTAAGAACATTTGTAGGATTTTAGGACATTTTCAGGATTTTAGTATGTTTCTCAGATTTCAAGATATTTCCTAAGTAGGACATTTCCAGGATTTTAGGACTTTTCTAGGATTTTTGGGGCATTTCTTGTGTTTTGCTACATTTCTTGGATTGTAGGACAGTTTTCTGATTTTAGGACATTTCTAGGATGTTTTTCAGTTTTCATGATCTGAAAAGCACGTTGTATTTTGATGATGTTTTATGCACTTTGGTGGGTGGGGGGGGTTTGGCCTGCAGGCTTCAAGTTAAGTATCACTGCTCTACACCTTCTTGGGACTGTGACAAAATCTGCAACAATATGACAAAGTTAATTCATCTTGTTGTTTTCTCTCCTTGTTGAAAATTGTCAGGTCCCAACATTAATCCTTGCCCGGGGTCAGTAAACTCTGTGTTCAGGCAGGTGGAATGCCACATGCAGTTCTCTCATTGGGCAAAAAAGAAGTGACTTTCAATGTAACGTTATCTGCAAATGAACTGCATATTGTATCACGAAAGCAGACCATCTCTATCTGAGCTGTGTGCATGAGGCTCACCACCAAGGATTGAACAGGACTGTTTTATTGAAAATCTGCTGCTTACATTAAATATATCTGGAATATTGCATGTGAAAGACTTACTATATTACACAGACACTAACATTATCTGCTCTGCCTTTCCAGCGCAGAGTGCAATCATAATCTGACCATATGAAAATGTGAAGGAAAAATAAATCAATACATAAAAAAAACTAGATATAAAAAATGTATGAAACAAGGCTCAGATCCAAATTTCTTCTTTTTTTGAAATGTCATGTCTTGGACTATTTATTGTTATAATTTACCATGACTTTTGTAAAAACCTTATTTTTTAAATATAAGCTTTATCATTTTTGATCATTATTATCATTTACGATCAAAACATAATAAATTAGTCTGTCAGCTGAAATACTGGAATTAACTCCTGACATTCTTGAATAGCTACCACTTTGACAAAAATTGCTCTCAAGATGATCCCCCCCCCCCCGGAATAAGTTGCCATGGACTGTGGAGAGGAGAGTGTTTCATCAGAGCGGTAACACTCACTGCACTCGTTCCCTTCACTGGTAAACACCGTAAGTGTGCATATGGGGAGCTAAAGGATCTGAGAGGGGGAGCAATGAGGAGTCACGATTGAGAGAAAAAGCTTCTCAATCTCTCCACCTGGGACAGTAATTCCCTATGAGTGTGTGTGTGTGTGTGTGTGTGTGTGTGTGTGTGTGTGTGTGTGTGTGTATGTGTGTGTGTGATGTGAGCGAGGCAGCTGGGCAGCCAGGCGACAGAAAGACAGAACAGAGCCGGAGTGTGTTGCCATGAAAGAGAAGGCACATGGGTCATTTTGATGGTTATTTCTGAATATCTCCATAAGGCATGTGTCAGATGGACTATTAGGCCAGAGCATATGCGCAAACATGCATCCACGCACACATACACATGCACATACACACACATCAATGTCCTCATGCTCACACGCACACACACGTGGGATGTGTAAATGGCCCATGCTATGGGGTTCTGTCCTATGGGGTCTTCTTAAGTGGGTGATTATGTGTAAATGGTCATGTAATGACGTGTTGCCTTTCGCTAATGTCCCCATCAAATGTTCATGGCTTCGACAGAGCCGTGTCCCCAAAGACACCATAATGGACACTCTAAGCTCATATCGGTCCTTGGAAACAGAAGGGTAATGTGGATGAGCAGCAGTAGGAGGTGAGTCATCAAGCTTGGTAAGCAATCATCTCTGGTATGCCTGAATCATCCGGGGGATTGAAAATTGAATGGAGGTGCTGTCTGGAGTCCAGTTTTGGACCAGTCTCACTGACCATCATCAAGTTTGTTGAGGTTCGACTTAACAGCTATTTCCAGGCGGCACTTTTGGTCACGTGGTGAAAAAACTCTGATGAAGACCATATTATGTGGTCTAAAGCCGCCTTCCCCATAAGAAAGGTTAGTAAGTGGATCTTAAGTGAGATTATTTGATAAATTATTCTATTCAGAAGGTCAAGAATACCTTTTCATGCATATCTCTCTTAAACTGTTTAATCTAATGCAAAATTCAGAGGGTATTCAGTAGTGCTGGGTGTCATTTAAAAGTATGATACACGTACCAGCACCAATAGAGTACTTCATTGTTATACCTATAAAGTGAGTGTAGTGGCAGATGTATTGTAAAGCATTTAGTGCTAATGCAGAAAGTTATGTGTCCTTTATGCAGTGCATGCCTGAGCAGCACGGGACGGCTACTATGTGATGGCTACTTCACTGCGGCTTGCACTCTTGTGGTGTACACCGACAGCATTGTTGCAGCACTGCCTGCTGCTGTAATTACTGTATTTCCATAATTAAAAGCAGATATTCCACTCAATTATGAAGCTTGCTGACCTCTCAATAACATGTTTCTTCACATATTTCACAATTGAAAAGCCTTGTGTCAACAACTGAAGGGATTTTGTCGACAGAAACATCGTCAGCTTTTATTTTGAAATGGAAACAGAGCATGATTGAGTGTTTTTCTCCATGGCTTTAAAAGATGAAGACATTAAAACTGTGGTAACAGGTGATATAATGTGAAGGTGATTATCAAAAGACCATTTTCACTTTCTATTTTTGCAGAAAAACTCATGCGTCACACTGACAAAATCGTCAAGACCTCTTTCTCTCTGATGGGCCACAGCTGAGCAGCAGCTGTGCCATGTATGAGCAAGCGCTGCTCATGCCAGCAGTGTTGCTGCACTAAACTGTTATTACATGCACTGAAGTGAAAAACAACAGGTTCCGCGACATTGGTCACGCAGGCAGTGCGGCCCAGGCATTGAGCTGCTCATGTTTTAGGGGGAATGGGTTATGTAGCATACGTCAGACTTTCATACAGAATTTCAGAATTAAAGCTATATTTTTTAATTGTAACCACAATCTTTCCCTTATCTTAACCACATGTTTAACTATATTACCTCTGATCTTTGTGCTATAACCACATTATTACCCTAACCTTATATATATATTTGCAGTAGTGTCAATGCACATACATTGTATAAAAAAGGTTCAAATCAACACACTGCTGAGTATAACCCGGATTTTGCAGAATTTTCAAAACAATGTTCTTGTCTTTTTGTCAAAATTAGCTTATCTAGACCCAATGGTCAAATCTTCAAATGTCACTAAAAATGCTGATTGTTTTTAGATATCCTATTAACTACATTACCAGAGAGACAGATACAATTAACTTACTCTCATAAGTAAGATGTAGTGTTGAGTGATAAATTAGATCATCCTATAGGAAAACGGTAAAATCTAAAAGGCCCTTTACACACCTGAACCTCAGTGTCTTGCATATAATGCTATTGCTCCAGGATTTAGAGGTCCCTCTGTACACTCTGGCTGCTCCTAAATGTAAAGTGTCAATGAGAATTAGACAGTGAAGACCAGGGGATGACAAGTACATGACTCCGTTTCTTAATATGACTGAAATAACCAGCACGTCAATTGTCTCATATTCCATGTTGAAAAGACAAGAGAGGCAAGGTTTGACTATTTTTGTATTCATGAAAAATGTGCCTTTAGCATGTTCACAAATTCACACCCTGACAGTCTGTTCATGCATCTGTTGAGACCGAAACCACTCACCTAATCAGCCTGCTGGCAGTTACTTTTAAACATGCTGAATTATTCACAGCCTGCAGACCGGATGGGGCCTTTCCTGTGTGGAGTTTGCATGTTCTCCGCATGGGTCCCCCTCTCATTGTCCAAAAACATGCTGGTTAGCTTGGCGACTCCAAATTGTCTGTAGGTGTGTGTGTGAATGACTGTCTGTCTCTATGTGTCAGCCCTGTGATGGCCTGGCGATCTGTGCAGAGTGTATTCCCGCTCTCGCCCAAAGTCAGCCGGGACTGACAGCAGCAACCATTGAGGATAAGTGGCCACAGTAAATGTATGGATAGATGCATTATTCAGTCATATAGGAAAGAGATATATGTTAACATGATACATACAGCTAGAAGCAAAGCAGTCAGGTGTGTGTATAAAATAGTTGAGTATAAAAGTTTATGCAAGTTAAGAAGGTTCCAAGTGCAAAGGGTTTTTTGAAGACTAACATTTTAATATAAAGTAATGACAGGTGGCCACAAAAATGATTAACATCATAAAAAAGGCTAAAAAAACAAAAAAAGATTCAGTGGTTATCTACTCCCTGTCATGCTGATGGAAAGTCGGGTGAAGTTTTATTGTCCATAAAACACTGCTGGAGGTTCAAAGGCTTTGCACTCAACTCCCAAACAGTTGAAGCAAATGGTAACCAGGATTCAAACATAAAAAAAAAATAATAAAAGCAAAAAATCAATTTACAAGTAGCAGTGTAATACAGTGCATGACACAGTTGGATTTCTGCGTAGGAATACCAAAGTTATACAGTTGAGAAAATATAGTGGCACTAAGATAAAACATTGAAAACACTCTGAATGTGTATCTAAGTGTCCACTTAGACTGATACTGATTTTTGTTTTAGGTAGGCCTCTTTTAAATTGGCTGCATTTTGCTTTCACCCACCTTCATGGCCTTGCAATGCTAAGCTTTGGAGTGCAAGTCCTGTGTGTTTTTGCAAATGGACTGAGCTGACCGCCAGCCACTGTATGTAATACACTCACTATAGATAACTATCTGCCACTTTAATAAAAAATAAATTAAAAAGGGAATGTTTTACACAGATACATTCAGCATTAACCTTTTTGTAACTTCATTCATTAAAACAAAGTTCAGTATGTTGTTTAAAAATGGCAATCTGGGCTGCATTAAATATTTCTCAGGACCTTATTAGTGTATAAATGTGTTGAAAATTAAACATTTTAAGAAAATCTAGCCTCAAAGGTTATTTAACCCCTTGATACCCAAGCAAATTGGCTTCATTTCTATCCAAAAGAGGAAAAGGGCAATGAGTAACTTAAAAAGAAATAGCCCAAAAAATGGCAAGAAATTAGACTAAAAGTTACAAGAAAATCACCTAAAAATAACAAAGAAAAAACTATGAAAAAAAGTTTAAAAAAATAAATACAACAAAACACTAAAAAGACCTTGGCATCATGATAACACCTTGATATGTGAATCTGTATTAACCATTTGAAACCTGAGCAAATCTTTTTCAAAAACATGGAAAGAAGGCAATGAGCAGCTTAACAAGAAATGACCCTAAAATTAGCAAGATATTTGTTAAAAAGTTACCTGAATATAGCCAAAAAAACAGAGAAGTACCACATCAAAACCTGCCAAATTTAAATAGATATACTAAATATTAATAGCAATAATAATTTTTCTTTAACACAGTTTTTAACATATAGTTTAACATTTAATTATAATTAAAATGTTTGTTTTCTCTATATTTTTCTCAAGTTATTTGATAGTTTTGTCATGATTTTCTGTCGCTGTCCTTTTATAAATTCTTTAATTCCAATTAATTTGAATTTTTGGCACTTTTTGCCCCCTCCCCCTTTTTTTCTGTTGTCTTTTTTAAATGCAATTTCAGTGACATTTCATGACAAATTGCAGATTGCCTTTTTATAAGAATTTTTTTATTTAAAAAAATAAATAAAATGAAGTTGTTTATGTTTCAAAGCAAGAAAACTGATGTCAATCTGGGTTTTAAATGGTTACAGACTGCTCAAGATACAGGCAAACAAATAGTTCAGAGATCAGTAGTGAAAAAGAAAAAGTGGTACAGCTTGTTTCGTGTTGATCCTTTAGAACCCAATGTCATTGACAGTGCGAGGAGCCTCCAGGCCAGCCGACGCCATCGACCCCACCCCTCGCTCAGTGTCGTGCCGGCTGCCGATGCCATTTTAACTGTCACACTTGGAAAGGTCAACTTTACCTCTCTTGGGCTGCACACGCTCACTGGGCTGAGCTTTAATTACGAACAGTCACACGTGCACACACTCAGAAATATTAGCATGCTCTGCGCCCTCTCTCTTGTTCTCTCTCCCACTCAGAGCCACACACTGAGCGGCGGCGGCTCCCCTTTACACCATCCACAACACCACTGATTGCTGCTAACTCATTAAAACAAATTGAGCTCTTTGCAAAGAACATGTTGAGCTGCCTTCATCTCATCCCTCTGCCACATATAGCAGTCTCTACACTCACTGACATCCAGCCTGACGTCACGCCACTTTACTTCAAAGTACATGCTCAGTGAGGAACAAATGTTTTTCTACCGGAGAGACGGAGGAAACCTGACTGGAAACGCACAGTTGGATGGTGAGCTAATGTGTTGCATGGACAGATACACGCGTGGCAATATTATTTCATATTGAGGAAATGTGTATTTTTAGCAGGTTCTGTCCTTTACAAAAACTACATAAAAAGGATGCAGATAAAATTACTTGAAATTTAGCATGCACTTTTGGCAACAATCACAAAACGGTAATAAATAAATAAATACATAAATAAACAAAAAGTTTATAATAATAATAATGTTTTTAGTTTTCTGGATATAGATATATTTATTTATAATGTGAGGTAGTTTTTTGTCAAACCTAATTTGGTTTAATTCCTCATTTCTCAGGTCTGCTTTTTATGTCTCCTTTGGCATGTTTCAGTCTTAGTGGTTTAAGTCCTGGCAGCATTTCTTTTTTTGATTGTTTATTTGTTTGTTTGTTTGTTTTTTAAAATGAAGAGAAACATCTTGCACTTTTAGTACAGTCATTACGATAAACCACACATTTCACATTACACAAAGTCATTTTATCTGTTGTAAATAGAAACATATTGATTAGAGCAGCTTTAACCCCTATGGAACTGAATCCTTGAATTATTGCATCCTTGAGTCCTTTGAGTGTGTTTATTTGAATAGTTTACTTAAGTACTGAAGTAGAATATATTTTTAGCAGCTTTAAGTAAAGGTTTTTTACAGAGGTTAATGCTTTATATTATGTCTATTTAAATTAAAAAAAAAAAAAAAAAACTTTGGTCAACCTGACTGCTCCGAGTATAGCACTGTATGCTCACTCACTACTTTTACAAACGTGATACAGTCACGGGTTAACTTAGGTCTTCCTACACTAACTAAAGCCAGACTAATGGTACCGGTCCTCAGAGGCAGGTGTTGAAACTAAAAAATATCAACCAGGCAGCAGCCAAGAAAACACCTGCGGTCACTAAAATACCTCTTCACTGATGCACAGCCTCTACCATTTCTCTCATTGGATGTCTGAAGGTATAAGATGATGGTCCAACTCTGCATTTATTCATAAGAACTTTAAGTTTACAGGCAGAGATCGAGGTAATTATTCTCTTTCTTTTCAGCAGAAAACTCTTCACTTTAGCATCATCAGTCTCAAATGAGATAATCCTATGATGCGAAATAAATCAGCAATATACTTTCGGCGAAGAGGCTTTTCACTTTAAGTGAGCGCTGCACTCATGAATATGTATAATGATGTTGTGTCACGTTTCATTTACACTTCATCACAATTTCCCTCAAAATGTGATTTTTTTTGGCTTTTCAAACACTGTCATATGAATGACAAAAGCCGGTGTGCTCTAACAAGGCTAACCTTGTGCTCATTCTTAGAAGTCTTCTCTTCCTGAAGGTATTCAGGGACTTGGCCTCCGTCTCTCTGGGGCTTCATTATCAGGCGTGACTTTTGTGCTTGTTGAGGAGCTTCGACTGTGATGTGCAGCAATATTCAAATTGTAATAAGGTGTTTTTGAATTTAAATTCCCCCCATCTGTCTCTCTCTTCATCTTCTATCAGCGTTCATTTTTTCCAGCCAGTTGCTCAGTCGTCCTGCTGTCTCCTGGGCTCAGGTGTACTTACCATCAGCAGCACCTGGTCATCTTTAATTACGACCCCGGCTCTGATCAGCTGCTAATGGGGCTGGATGAGGAGGAGAAAGAGGGATCTCTGGAGAGAAGTGCTCCTCTTCTATCTGCTCCTCCCAGTGACAATGAAGCGCTTATAGTGATGACAGTTACAATGATTTATATGGATCAAAAAGTGCAGGAAAGAATCATTATTAGCTTAAAGTAATCAAGGAATCTGCTGACGGTCAGTACATTTCTATACACAGTTAAGTGAGCTATGGTTACCCAGCTAGCAGGGAACATTCCCACAACACTGATTAACGTTATCTACAAGTTGCAACAACATTTTAAAGGAAACATTCTATTCTAATGTTCAAAGAAGGTTTTAAGGATGTTCCTGTAAGGCTAAATGCTGACTAAGATGTAACACTACAACTGCAACATTCTGAGGATGTTTTGGTGATGTTGAGAGGTGTCAGATCATAGAATGTTCTTTTATAAATGTTTCCACAATGTTACATTAGAACCAAGGAATAACGTTTTCAAAACAACATTCAGAAACTGTCATTAAGGACTGAGTTCAGGATCTTAAAAAAAAAAAAAAAATCAGAATGTTATGTAATGTGATATAATAACAGTATTTTTGTTTTCTTTTTTAACATAAAGAAAACTTGCCGCTGAAATTGTAACTAAAACATTCAGTGGTTACACGGCACCATTCTCACAACATTTTTAGAACCAAAAATTGCTAGCTGGTTATAGCTTGGTTAGACCATTAAGTTGGACTACTGTCCTTGTCCCAGTATACAAGCACAAGGAGAGAATCCATTTATTGATGGAGGTTCGTCTGACTCTGTGAAAACATGAAAAACTTTTCTGCACTGTACATTTTGTGTGTACTCTACACTTTTACTTTTGACCTCAGTCTTGTTTCGTTTTCTCCCCTTCTTCTTCTTCTGTTGTTTTGCCTGGCTTTCTTCTACGAATTTTTGCTGTCCACTTCCGGGTTAAAGTGCAGTGCAGCTTATTGTCTTTCAATTCACTTCAAATACGTGCTACACTCTGACAGAAACTTGATTTCAAACCGCTGGGAAGAATCTAGAAATAGCACTAGAACAATACACGTAATTTATCATTTATACTTGCACAAAAAATAAAAAAATAACAGTTTATGAACTTGGGTCCTCACAGCTGATGACCTTGCTGACAACCTGATCAAATATCATCTTGCAGGTACCAGATGTGCTGCTGTTTTCACCACGAGTTTATTTCTGTTTTTGTTGTCTCTCTCTTAACTTCCAGCTTCCACTGCTTCATCTACCTTGTTCTTCTCATCTCTCTTAATCGTCCTGCTTCATCCTTTACTCTTTCACTTTGTATTCATTTCTCCTTTTCATCCTCTCTCCTTTACTGTCTTCCCCTCTGATCATCTGGCACAACAACACTTGGCACATGGCTTCTCTGTCTCTCTGTCTCTTTCCTTTAAATGCATATATGCATCAACACATTTTTCCAAAGTGTAGCTATTAAGACCCCCCAACAACATAAAGTAACCAATGTAAACCCTCCTTTGATTACAGTTTCTCTGTCCACACACACAACCACACACACACACACACACACACACACACACACACACACACACACACACACACGGATGTTCCTTTATCTGGTGCCCTGCGATCAGCTGTGTGAAGAAGGCCCAAATCTTTGATCTGTCTTTATTGTGTGATAAATCAGCTCAGCACATAAGCATGCTGGGAACACAGACAGAGTGTTGGTAGGTATATGTGTGTGTGTGTGTGTGTGTGTGTGTGTGTGTGTGTGTGTGTGTGTGTGTGTGTGTGTGTGTGATCTTGTGCATGAAGCTCTATTTTTGGGTTTCCTATCATTACCCATTGCCACCTGTATAGACATCATAATTCCATGATGCCATCTTTGCACCAACTCAACAAAGTAACTTGTGTTTTGGATAGACTGATGCTGTGCCCATTTAAAACATGCGGTAGAACTTGTTTTGCTATTTGTTAAAAAAATAACTATGGTGTTCAATGTTTAGATACAAAAATACTAAACACTATTAGTAGTATTCTATAATTAGTACTCTTAGTATCTAAACTTATTGTACATCAAAATAACCACAGAGAAAAAGACTGTAGCACTACATTTACCTGACAGATAAATGTTTTAACTCACAAAGTAAAACAATTTACTAATAGATGCATCATTATTATTAACATTACATACAAATGACAAGCTCTGTCTTGAACAAGCTGTAGGTAAATTTAAGCTCATTTTGTGGATAATAGGCTTACCTCTCCTAACGGCAGACTTCTGACTTGAACTTTAGCTGTGTGCTGTGAAGAGCTTTACTTAAAAAAAATAAAATAATAAAAAATAAAGTTTTGAGTAGGTTGCTGGATAACAGGGAGGCACGGAGTGATAGGTCTTAGCATTTATAAATAATTCCGTCCAACTATAACTGAAACTGAAACAGTCTGTAGAAATCTGAAGAAGTCCCTTTCCACTGCTGAACATGTGACTGTTTGTTAATTGAGGCACTTTGGAGCTGTGAGGAAAAGCTCTGCTCTGTGTCTCTCTCAATGCTGTCAGACAATCAGCTGTGTGATCATATCAACAATGCTCATTTTGTGGCGTGGCGTGCAACATGTCATCATCTTTTACCCATGTGGAGCATCTTAACCGCTCTGTAACATGTTTACAACAGCCAAGATATTTAATGAGATGATGTTCAAAGTATATTTGCCATTATTGTTCTGTAAGCACAAAGTACATCTACTCATCAACAACTGAGTCATGGCACTCAGTCGTTGAGCTCAGATCACATATTTCATCCTCTTTGCTGTAGCAGCATATATCATCGGCAATGTGCAGAAACCATTGCATATTACAGACTCTCAAAGTTGAAAGCAAAGATATGCTGAGGGGTGCAATGGAATAGGAAAGAAGGCTGTACAAAAGTCAAGCAGTGTAAACTGTTAAGAATTGTGTGGACCAAAATGGAGTTGACATTAAGAACACTGGCTGCTGTAAGAACACTTCTTGTGCTAAATTACATTTGCTCTCTGCAGATGGTTTTAAAGCCGCTCTATGCGAACGAGCTGAACTCACCAAACCAACATCAGTTTACAGTCTTGCTTACTTTTGTTGTTTTAGTAATGTTTTTTTATTTTTTATTTTTTTTGTTTTCACCTTTTTTTAGGGTCTTTTTTTTAACAGTTGTACTTCTGGGGAAGGCAAGGTGCTTTATTAACTCATTGAGTGCCAGCGCTGTTATATAATGGAAAGTTTCTTGTGCCAGCTTTTCTGGCCATTTAGAGTCATTTTTCAAGACCCACAGAATATTTTGTACAAAGACTCTGAAAACACTGAATAGTGCAAATGAAAGAAGAAACTCTCTTTTTTGCCATGGACAAAAAAAAACAAACTTTAAAAGCTGTACCAGAAGAAGTATTTAATCAGTATGAAGAGGGTAATCACATAAAACTAGTCCATCTCTACAGTACAATACAATACTTTCAATGTCTAGATCCACTCCAGGCAGCAGAAGAGGATTAATTAATGTGGATTCTTCTTATGCACTGTATCTGCAGTATAGCTCCTTGTCCTCTTATCCAGTGATCCACGATAGATGCACACAACTAAAACATGTTGAATTTTGCACTTTGCACATAGATAAGGCACTGCGCACCATGCACTTTATACCATACAGTCTGCATTGCTACTGTTAGTGCACCCACTTCCTGTCACAAGTCATTCAAATATCTCTTTCAAAACATTTTAAGAGATGAATAAGCAGTGCAGCAACATAGTCTTAGTTTATATTTGATAATCTCTGCCCAATTTCCCAGTTTTACCTGAGTTTGGGAGAGAAAGAGAGAGAGGGAGAGAGAAGGAGGAGTGGGTGTGTCTCTTGATCTGATTCTACACTCTTTGTGTCTTTGTGTCGGTGGTGGCTGCATGGTTGGTAGATAATATGAAAATGCCAAAGTACAGTCTGTACTTCGAGCAACAGCCCAAGAGCCAATGCTGAAGTTTACAACAGCTTATCTGCACATACTACCCATATTGTTTTAATACAACTCTGGTTAAAAAGTGGCAAAGTATCCCTTTAAGGCTGGAACTGATTTTTTTTTCAAAGTTTGAATCAACAAGGAATACAATTGATCAGATTGAACTGGCTCTTATATATTGTGGCCTGATTCTTGTCTAACATGCACCAGGCATTACCTGTTCAGCCAGAGTCCAGTTTTTCAACTGATGGACTGAGAGCTTCTCCTGACTTTGCTCTCTGAAGTTATCTAGTACCAGTTTACCTCAGTAAACTCAGTAGGCATATCTTGAGCCACTTTCTGGCACAAATAAAACTTTTAGAAATAATTGCTGCACATTTCCTCCCATTGAAAACGATTTCTCAGTCTGAAACACAGCCAGGATTTGCTGGCAAGGTTTCAGCATCAACCAACACAGACTAGAAAAAAAAACGGGGTCGGTCATCTTTTCAAAATATTTTCAAAACAAGTGCATGAAATTTTCTATTATAATCTAAGACAAAAACCTCCTATTGTTATTTTTGGTTTCATTGATTGGAGCATGTGTTTACAATGGGCACATGAACTCTGATAATACTTATATTTGAGTGTGCATATATCTGTGCAGGGTTTAACTGTTATACAAGTGTGTATTGGGGTGCGTGTGTGTTGGTTGTGTTAGCATGTCACTCTGGCAGCGTGCCGGGGATGAGCTGCCACCTGTGTGAGTTTCCTAGCCATATGGGTTTTGGTGTAGCTCGATGATTGGGCCAGCGAGTGCAGGTTAAGAAGAGTTGCAGTGAAAGCCAGAGATTAATTGGAAGCGAATAGTGTGTGAGCCATCTGCTCAATCTGTCTGTCTGTAACCACCATCCCCGCCCCCTTTGTCACTTTGCCGCCGAAGAAAAGAGGAGCAGACAATGCAGATGGTCCTACGAAATGGATTTGCATTGTTCCATAATAGATTTGAAGCTTTGACCTTTTTCGCTCTGACAGAAGTGAGAGCTGACTGGGAGGCAGCACAGTGTTTCAGTGGTTCAACTTTCCCCGTGTCTCTAAGGTATAATTTACTGCTACGGAAAACAATAAAGTCCAAAAACACAGACCTAGAGAAGAGTGTGCCATTTACTGAGACCCTGCAGAGTTCACGTGTCCAAAGTCTGCTCAGCGTTGTCAAGTGAGAAATGTTCTGACAGAAAGTGACTTGTTAAATTCACTCAAATAAAAAATAAAGCATACCCTTTTGTATCTAGAAATTAAAAACATGAAAGTACACAAGTGATGCATTCTAAACCAGTCTGGTGATATTCCATTTTATCTTGTGGTCAACAAATCCCAGGAGAAATATCATGTGTATATCCAAAGCCTGTCATAAAGTACAAATTCCTGCATGAAAAATAAAAATTCCCTTTGTTTTTATCAATCTAAACTCGCAACACTTACTGGGCTATCACATTTGACAGTGGCAGTCAGGTTACTTTGCAGATTTACATAAAAAATACATGATCAACTTTGAAGATGTGATACGTACATTATTAGAGGAAGAGTAGAAAGTACAATATTTGAAAGTATGAAAGGTAAAAAAATGAAAAAGTCAAGTAAATAACAACAGCACTACCCAAAAACTGCACCTATACAGTACCTGAATAAATGTACTTTGGGTGGCTGTGGTCCAGGAGGTAGTGCGGGTTGTCCACCAATCTGAACAATGGCAGTTTAATCCCTTGCTCCTTCAGTCTACATGTCAAAGTGTCCTTGGGCAAGACGCTGAATTCCAAATGGCTCTTGATGGCTGTGCAATCAGTGTGGGTGTGTGTGTGTGAAGGTTTAAAGATTTAGTATCTCAAAATAATGACTTTATATAGAAAAATAATGAAATACTTGAAATTTGAAATAATGACTTAGTAGTTTTTTGGGGATGCATAGTCATTATTTTGAGTAGTATCTAAAAAAAGAATGACTTAGTATCTCAAAATAATTACTATGTATTTGAAAAAAATGACTGTCTCAAAAATAATAACAATAAGAAAATAACCCTGTCCAACAGTTTATTTATTGTTGTTGTTAAACATTTTATTTTCTATGGTTATGATTGCACTCATGACTTGGGTATTTGGCCTGTAAGTAGAATCCTGTGTGTTGCTGTTCTTGCTCGGGTTGACCATCTGTTAATCTTTCACCACTGACATGTTGATGGGCATTGTTGATGTTTTAATGCTGCTGCTGATTGTGTTTGTCCTGTTTTATGTGACTGGTTGAAACTGAATTGCCGTTCTGGGATTAATCAAGCTGTCTGCAGCTGAATCTGTATCTAATGACTAAGTAGCTCAAAATAATAACTTATTTTTCAAAACGATGACTATCTCAATATAATGACTTAGTGTCTTATTATAATGACTATTTCAAAATAAATGCCTCAAAAAATGAAAAATTTATTCTTCAAAATAACGACTAAGTATCTCAAAGTAATGACTAGCTATCTCATTATCTGACTTAGTATTTCAAAATAATGAATACGTATTTCAAATGACTATCTTAAAAAAGACTTACTATGTCATAATAATGCTTATATCAAAATAATACTCACCAAGTATTTCATAATGACAGAAAACTTGAAATATTGACATTATATCTTAAAATAGTCCACATCATAATATTGAGAACATTTATTATTGTGAAAAACTCATCATTTAGAAACTAAGTCAATTCGAAATTATAGGTCATAGCAGGTGGCACCTTGTACCGTAGCCTTGGGCATCATTGAATACATGTGTGCATGGGTGAATATGACATGTAGTGTCAAGGTGCTATAAGTAGTAGGAAAACAAGAAAAAAAAGATGCACATCCCTTTACCATTTCTGTCACTGTACATCTCTGCCTTCACCCCAATCATGGAAATGAAAGTGAAGGAAATTCAGTTCTTTTTGAGTGAACTGACCCTTTAAAATCAGTGGGTAGGAACTTTGCAGATCAATTGAGGACACCTGGGTACTCATGGTCATAGTAGCATGTTTTTGTTTAATTATTATTATGAAGAATGTCCACTTTCCATGTAATATTATCCTGTCCTGTTAGCCTCCTACTGGTCCTCATTCATTTGCTGTATCTTTGTACCCTCACTGCACCTCTGTTCTTATATCTGTTTGTATGTCTCCGTTCAGTTCAGAGCTCCTTTATAGCATGAAAAGTGGTAAAGTTCCTTCAGTAAAGGTAAAACTTTCTCCAGGGAAACTAATTCTTGTGCAACAGATGGAGGCAGTGGTGTGGGTGTTACTTACAAAAAAAGATTTATTGGTGAAGCAAAAATAGTAATTTTAATATTTCAGGCAGCAGTCAAGAAAATGGCAAACAATCCAACAGTGTCATATTCTAACTAGTGTACTAAGCAAAACATATCAAGGCAGCACGTTATAAAAGAGTGATCCGTAGATGGATGGATGGATGGATGGATGGATGGATGGATGGAGTCAATGGTGGGAGCAGACAACTGGTAGATCTTTGAAATAATGGCATGGGTGCTGACAGCTGATGAGAATCTGATAAAGGCAAACAGTGGGCAAAGTGTGTGGCCACCAGCACTGTGATGTTTTTTTTTCTTTTTCATTCAATCATTCTCTTTTTTTCTGCCTGTGGGTCTTGGTTGAAAGTGAAGCAAAGAAGGGGTGTCAGATCGGCAGGCGCTGTACCTTGCTGTTGTGGTGAAACAAGGTGAGTCTGAAGACGAAACTCTCAACTTAGATGTGATGAGTGTTTAAACCCTCACAGTGTCATGAGATTTGACTCAGACCAGCTCTTGTTGGCTGGGTTTATTAGTTAAGAGAAGGTGGACTGTTGATTTGTCACGTCAAACGCAAACAGTGAAGATGTTCTCATGAATGCTTCCCTTTAGAGGTATTTTAAGATTGTGCACAGATGTTCGGGCAGATGTTTCTGAGTGTTTGTGGGTGACAAAACAATGCAAAACCTCTTGTAAAGTGGGAGCAGCATCTCAGGGGAGAAATTTCAGTTCTGGTACTGATCTTCATATGGCTGGTGCAGACCAACAAACCTCCACAATTGTGCATTTGCATTTGGTGCAAAAACCTGACACATGGCCATCGTCACACATGTTCTGAGAAAACTCTCAAAGAGCTCTTAAATTAGCCTAAAAAGCAAGAAGCCCAAATTTAGAATTGATTTCTAAAATTTTAAGAGCAACTCTGAGCAGAACAACTGAATGCTGCTGCTCTTTGTGATTAAGTTACAAGGTACATTTATTAAATTCAAATTTGTCCCTTCATTCTGCTACATATTTTGGAGTCAAAGGAGGGGGTTAGGAGATTAAAGCAGTCGACGTGCTTGTCTTCAGTGACAACAATAGTGATATGACTCCTGTCATCTCCTTGAGCTGGTTTAATGTAGTTAGACATGAGGACTGTTGCATGGCTTAATAAAACTCATGGACAATCAAGCACACAGAGAACTTTGCAATACCAGTGATCGAAGCCTATCACATACCTTTTCAGGATGTTCCTAAAAAACAGACCCCAACAACACCCAACATTCAGACATATCCCACAAATTTTGAAAGGCTACCATCAAATGACTAATGTGCTGACGGAAGTAAACAAGGAAGCAATCCAGAGGAATCCTGACTTTCCTCCGGTACTTCCCGTGTTTGGAACATGTGAACTTTGAGACATTTCAAGATACACCCTCACCATGCTTCTTCTCCTGAATCAAAGTAGTACTGAACCTCCTCGACCAAAGTAACTCATTGCCTAAACCTAACTGAATATAAACTGTGTAACTCTACGTTAAGGACGTAGCATCATTTATGGGGTGATAATTTGAAGGATATCATATGAACTGTTGTGTGCACATTTTATAGGATATGATACAGAAAGTTCTATGAGGACACATTGACTTTTTAGCCTGTCCTGTGCCTCCCCTGCAGCTTCCATGAAATGTTTGTAGAATTAAACCTTCAACTGCAATAATTTGGTGCAACAGTTTCATCTCTCACACAGAAAATCGTTGTCACCCATCCCGAAAGTTCAGGGTCATTCATAAGCCACTGAAGCCCTTCAAACTGGTAATGCCGCAGCTTCATCTTTCCTTGTGTCAGTGTGCGACTTTGTTCCCCTCCTCTCTGCTGTCTCCTTGAGCCTCTCATCTCTCTTTTAATTGTCCTCCCCTTTAAGCAATCATTGTGTTGTAAAGGGGCAGAGATGACACATTCTTCTTTCTTCAGCATAAATTAAAAAACCTGCCTGTCTTTTTTTCCCCCTGCAGGAACAGGATTTCAGTGGAATTATTCATAAAGATTGATTTTTCACTGGGAAGTCAAAGGCTGAAAAGAAAAAGCACGTGTTTCTGCTAATCTGTTTCTGACAATTTGATATCTGTGCTACACAATCTTACATCTCAGTTCCACCTGGAAAGCGCTTCAGAAGGATTTCTGTGACCTTAATACGCATTAATGCCGAGGTCATAATGAATCACTTACAAACTTGACTTACTTTAGAATTTAACTTGTTGAATTCAGTTGAAAAGGTATTGACAGAAGAGAGGAAACATTTTATAAACCACCCATATGCATCGTACTTCCATTATTTCTTTCTGCCTTTCAGGTATCGCCTCTGTCAAGAATCTGCTCTGCTCTGTTACATGACACCTGGGAAGGTTACCCACAGACACTTTTAAGCCCTTCATACTATAACGGCATGTTAATATGTTTTTCCAAAACTCGGTACAGAAACAGAAAACATTGACTCGCACCATCAATATCACTCATTTTCCACAACTCTAACAGGACTACTTGGTTAAAGTTAGGGAAAGATCATGGTCATGGTTGGAAAAAAAGTCTTCTTGGGTAATCTACACAAAAATTAAACAAGTGCATGGGGCTGACGTCACCCCCCCCCCCCCCCCCCCCCATCCATTTGAGACCCCAGGTTAAGGTGAATGATTTCTAATGCATATATTGGGAATTATACTTATAGATGAATATGGTGTTTAGACAATGTTACATGTATTGCCTATTGGTTCTGTTCTGTCAGTGACCTGGACTATTAGAAATATTTTGACTCTGACTAGTTAATATTGCACTTCACTGTAATCATTATATACATCAATAATGAGGTAGATGAATAATATTCAGAGACATTGTGTTGAAGATTTATATTTAGAAAAACAAAAATTGCTCCACATTGTTTGGCTTCAGTCGGCTTCTCCGCTTCTGTACTACCTCACCTTTGACTTAGGTCTCTTAATCCCTCAACCCTCCATATTCTATATACTATATTCTATATATCCATAATAATAATGTATATCTATCTATCTATCTATCTATCTATCTATCTATCTATCTATCTATCTATCTATCTATCTATCTATCTATCTATCTATCTATCTATCTATCTATCTATCCATCTTCATTGCAGGGCAGACCAAAAAAAAAAGGTTGTCTGTAAAACAAGGCTCTTAGAACTTTGATAAAGTTTCTCTGGTCTCAAAACGCTTACTGTGTGTGAGCTGGCTGCCTTAGTAATGTACATATATGGATTATATTCTTGGGGATGATTAGCTTGTTACACAATAAAAACAATTATACATAATATTAATAAGGAAAGTGGACTGTGTGTTATAGTGTAACTAACCAGATGTGTCTCCACTGTGACTGTGGTGCCACTGATCCACCTCCTTTGGTTAGTTCTCAGTATGTAAAGCACAAAGAGAACACAGTAAAGCTCTGTCACCCCCACAGCAGGTCAGGGACCTCCTGTGGCTTCAGCTCAGCTCTGCTCTATGGAAGCAGCCCAGTTATGTCTTGATAGCTTCAGACCGGAGCCCAGTGTTTCCAGTGTTCCCACTTCCAGTTCTGTGTGTTTTGGCATGGTCGGAATAATGCATATTTATCATGCTGGAGTAGAATGTGTGTGTTTGTGTGTTTTTGGGTCTGTGTCGGAGAGTGCTCACTGGGCGTGACTAGTGTGTGTGTGTGAGTGAGTGTGTGTGTGTGTGCGTGTGCATGCCAAGCAGTGTTTAATGAGAGGCTGAATAACAAAGTATCAACATGAGCTCTGTTTTCCATAGTGCCAGAAGTAGCCTTTTCCAAGCACACACACGCATGAATGCACACACAGTCGCACACACGCACAAACACACACACACACACACACACACACACACACATACACACACACACACACACACACACACACACACATAAGGGTGGGTGGGGCTGATTGCTGTTCATAATGGCAATGTGTTGGACTCCCTAAAGTTAGTGGGTGGGTGTTCAGGAGTTTGTGATGCCTAACCCAGGAGAAGAGCTCTAATCCAACCTCTCAGGAGCAAACACACACACACACACACACACACACACACACACAGTAGTTTTACCTCAAACACATTTACAACATACACCATGAAAGTTAAAGGACAGGATTAAATGACTTCACATTGTCATCCACACAAAAACACACACACACACACACACACACACACACACACACACATAATCCCACACTTTACTCCACCCCCTCCTCCACCTGTTTAAGTGGCTCCTAACATGATAAATGGATTCTGATTCATAATATCTCACTGCCCACCAACCACTAACACCAGCTGACTGTCTCTGTCTGCCTGTCTCTGTAACACACCCACAGTCACAAAGACCACTCTCACTGCGTGCGTCCATCCATCTGTGCGTGTGGTTACAGAAGGCTAACACACCAGGCCAGACACCACTTACCCCTACCTGTCATCTTCAAACACTGATGAATGGACCCAGCTACCAGCTGACAAGCACAAACACAAACACAAACACACACACACACACACATTTTAAATTTCAAAAGAACACACCTCAACACACAAAATTCAATAAATTCAAAAGTGGAATCTGACCAAAACATCTGCATGTATTGGCATTAGCACAATTGTCAATAATAGGAGGTTGTAGAACAAAAATAAGAAAGATATGATTGCATTTAGTTAACTTGAGATAAAAGCTCAATCAAATCTCTCGTATGCAATTTTGAGCCACTGTTGGTGTAGCATCACAGCTTAAGCTGAGTTAGAAAACTGTTATAATGCTGTTACAATAATGTTTTAAAGAAAACATTTTAATCTAATGTTCTAATCCAATGTTTAAGGATGTGAATCATTCCAAATAATGTTCCTCTATGGTTAAATGCTGACAAAGATGTAATGTTACAACTGCAACACTCAGAGAATGTTATGGTGGTGTTGAGAGGTGACAGATTATTTTGAAGTTCTTTTACAAAATTCCACACAATGTTACTTGAGAACAAAGGAAGAAAATTTGAAGAGCAACATTAAGAACATGTTATGTAGGATGAAAAGGTAATAAATTGTAATATTTTTAAAAAAAGTATTTAAAAAAAATGTTTATGGAGAATATTTTCCTAACTTTAAGAAGAACATTCTGGGAACTAAAGAAAACTTGCCGCTGGAAGAGTTACTAAAAAATTGCACTAGTTGCAGAGTACCATTCTCAGAACGTTTTTTAGAACCAATAATTGCACTATGTCACCTTCAGTACAAAAATGCATGGTGACGCCAGAGGAATGAATGATAAATCCATCATAATACCTTTGCATTCAGCTGATAACAACGAGTACATTTCAGAAATTCAATAATGAATATAGTTCAAATAATTTATGGGGTGTTTATTGACTTACAAAGCCTTTTAGCTTAGACTGTATGGATTTAAGTGATATGACATATTTAAAAATGTGGTGTAAGGGTTTTTGTGTTCTCGACCCAAAATGGCTGAGACAGACATGGGAGACACCAGAGTTTTAATTAAGAATGAATTCACAAAAAAATAAATAAATAAAAATGGTGGTACTGGCGAGGATTTCTGGAAGATGTTGGCAACTGAACAGGTCAGTCTCCAGGTGAAAACACACAAAAAAAATCACTGAGGCACAAGGAAAACAACGGCCGGCAAAGCAGTTATGCACACTCTGAAAAAACTAATACAAAAAAAACAAAAACACTGATTCAAGAATGTTGTGAACTCTGAATTCAAGGAACAAGTGCTGAAAAACACTTGCTACAAACAAGCAGCAAAACAATGGAACACTGAAAGGAACACTGAGAATCACTATGGAATGACACGGAATGATCTGGCAGAGGAGAGGAGTGAAGAGCAGCTTTTATGGAGGAGTTGATTGCTGAAGATTCAGAGCAGGTGTGTCTCAATGCCAGCTCAGGACAGAGAGGGAGGCAGCCACGCCTTCTGCCACACACTGCAGGGAGTGAAACACAACAGGGAGGGGAATTGAAAGAGAACACACACAGCAAAAAAACAAACACAAAAACCCTAACCATAACAGAATATATATGTGTGTGTGTATATATATATATATATATATATATATATATATATATATATAGAGAGAGAGAGAGAGAGAGAGAGAGAGTATGATATGTATGTATGTATGTATGTATGTGTGTGTTTAAACTTTTGTCAATATGGGCATGCTGCACACAAGCTTGTTACCTAACTTGGTAAGATTCTCTTTAATTTTACATTAACAGTGAGCACCAAATAATATCTGATAATTATCATAATTGTATATTGAATAATTAGATTTTCAGTATTTATTTCAGTTAATTTCTCACATTGTATTTTTTATTTCTATTTTTTAACTTTTTAAAAAAATGTATGGGGGCCTTTCTGGACACTCAAGGTCACCTTACATCATAAAAAATAAACACAGAGTTTAAGAAACGAATAAGAATAACAGTAAAATACAAGTTAAAAAGATTTAAGAGAAAAAAAAGAAAGAGAGGATAATGGACAGTGGTGGTGGTCAGATGGAGTACGCTAGTCTCAACAGATGAGTTTTGAGTTTGGATTTAAAATGTGGGAGTGAGTCAGTATTACGGAGGTCAGGTGGGAGAGAGTTCCAGAGCTGGGGAGCAGAGTGGTTGAATGCTCTGCTCCCCATGGTAACAAGGCAAGCAGGGGGGACAGTGAGATGGATAGAGGAGGAGGATCTGAGGGTATGGATGGGTGTGGCAATATGGAGGAGGTCAGAGAGATATGGAGGGGTGAGGTTGTTTATGGCTTTAAAGGTGAGGAGAAGTATTTTGTAGTTGATACGGTGTGTGATGAGGAGCCAGTAGAGCTGTTGTAGAATGAGTGTGATGTGGTGGATGGAGGGTGTGTGTGTGATGATACGGGCGGCTGAATTACAAACTAGTTGTAATTTATGGAGAGTTTTGTGTGAGATGCCAAACAGAAGAGAGTTGCAATAGTCTAAACGGGAGGTGACAAGGCTGTAGACAAGAATGGCAGTGGTGTGCGGAGTGAGGAAAGGACGGAGACGGTTAATATTACATAAGTGGAAATAGGCGTACCGGGTGACATGGTTAATATGGGAGGTGAAGGAGAGGGTGCTGTTGAGGAGGACACCCAGACTCTTTACCTGAAGGGAGGGGGAGATGGACGAGTTATCGATGGGGATAGAGAAGTTATGGAGTTTTTTAATGTGGATTTTGTGCCAATTAAAAGAAGTTCTGTCTTATTGCTGTTTAATTTGAGGAAGTTTGAAGTTAACCAGGATTTTATTTCTAGGAGGCAATTGGTAAGGAATGAGGGTGGAGGTGAGGAATCGAGTTTTGTTGAGAGGTAGAGCAAGTAGTCATCCACGTAGCAGTGAAAGTGAATATGATGCTTACGGAAAATATGACCAAAGGGGAGGAGGTAAATGATGAACAGCAGGGGCCCCAGGTCAGAGCCCTGGGGCACACCTGCGGTGATGGGGACTTGATGGGAACTGAATGATTTTTACTGAATGAACTGCGGCCTGAAAGGTATGAATGAAACCAGTTGAGAAGTGTGTTGGTGATATACCAATGGAAGAAAGTCTATTCAGAAGAATGGCGTGTGAAACAGTGTTGAAGGCCACACTCAGATCAAGCAGGAGTAGAATGAATAGTGAACCAAAGTCAGCAGCAAGGAAGAGGTCATTTGTGATTTTAAGAAGTGCCGTTTCAGTGCTATGCAGGGGACGGAAACCAGACTGGAATTGTTATATAGATTATTACAACATAGATGGGTATGGAGTTGAGCAACAACTGTTTTTCTAAGAATTTTGGAGATGAATGGAAGATTTGAAATGGGATGAAAATTATTGAGGTTGTTGGGGTCTGAACCAGATTTCTTGAGTATTGGAGTTACAGCAGATGGAGGGAGGAAAGGAACAATTCCAGTGGTAAGGGAGGAGTGAATGATGTATGTAATGAGAGGGGAGTAGTAGATGGATTTATGGTTGAATATAGTTTGAATACATGTCTTTGTGCACAGTGTGACCAGTTTTCCTGTAGAGTCTTTCAAGTTGACATCCTTTTGCTTTTAACTGTCTGTTGTTTCAGTCAAACACAAAAAGTCAAGCTTATGGTCAATGAGGAGATCCTGCACAAGATGACCCTTAATCGTGAGTGAGCGAATGTTGAGGAGACCGAAGTTGACAGTAGTGCTGCTGAGTTTGACAGCCATGTTAGCTGACCTAGCTAGGCGGGCTAACACACCGTGATCAGCGCGCTGACCGGTGTTCCTCGGTGGACGTCGAGCAGTAGACCAGAATGATTTGATGGAGTTGGATTTGTCGTGTTGGAAGTTCTGACAGGAGACGTGGTGGATGTATTTCCGACGAGGCAGGTGTAGGATGTCTGGGTGCAGGAGCAGAGCTGGTGGTGGTGGCTTGTGCGGAAGGAAGCGGAGCTTATGAAGCTCAGCAGCTGAGTACTGGAGCAGTGCTGTTGATAGATGATGGACAAAAGACAGGACAGTTCAGGTGTGAGCCACACATAGTTAATCCACATGGTTGTCAAAGCTGTGACAACGGCAGAGGCAACAGGTAGGCTAATCTTGGCCCAAACACACACAGACATGGATGTCAGTTCATATGGTACAATAGGAGGACTGGATGGACAGGTGATCCACACAGACAACAAAACGCGCCAGTTTTCTTTTTTTTTTTTTGTTGTTTTTTGTTTGTTCATGTTTTTCAGCAAATTTTGATGTAATTTCTTGTACTTTTCACAGATTTCTTGTTAACTTTTGGGTCATTTCTTTTGTTGCTCACTACTACCTTCTTCCCATGTTTTAAATAAAATAAAGCTACTTTAATTTCCATCTTTGCTGAGCAAGGTTTTTGTGAAAGGAATTAAGTCTGTCCCATATAGTTGCCTGTCCCAAATACAAACCTTTTGAGTTCACTGATTTAAGCAAATTATAACCCCGGCTATTCATTGAAGTTTTACGGTATACACCTTGATCATAAAACCAAAACAAAAGATGAAAAAAAAAAAAAAACAAAGTTCAAAGTTGTAACAAATGCTTTAACCTCATCCTTTACTGCTATGATATAAGCGCAGCATTTTCACCAAAGCAATTGAGCAAATCCTCTAAATCCATATGACAGGACTTTGGTCACTTTGGTCAGACATCCAAAATATAAAATAAAAAAAAATATTGGAATGCTATATACTTTACTGTAGCTGCAGTCAAGGAGGAACAACCTCAGAATGCCATCAGCAAACTGTCCAACTCCCCCTTACTGTCTCACTGTGAGCACGCACTAACTCAGATAGAAAACAGAGCCTCATGAATATTCACTCAGCTGCATCCCTGTTCCTGAGGGCGTATATATGTGTGTTTTTAGAGAGGATGCAATGGTGTGTGAATACGTTAGTCAGCAAGACAGACTACTGTATATGCTCCTGTCAGGACAGAAAAGGGAGGTTGAGAACCCATTTGTCAAACATGAGATTGGTCCCCAGATGTCCTAGCAGACCCCCAGACCCCCACATAACAGGAAAACACTGATGTGAATATATGCAATTGCTCATAAATACAGATGAACACACACACACATCACAGTGTATCAGGACAAGGTTCAGCTTAGCTCCTGGTCTGTGAGAATCATCATCAAAATCCATCATCTCCACATGCAGGGCAGCAGAGCGAGAGGGACTAGCTGACGGCCAATCTGTGTGTGTGTGCGCGTGTGTCTGTATATGTGTGTGAATAGGAAGGTCTTTTCTCTGGTATTTCCTGAGGTGAAAGTGCCAATCTGCTGCAATGCTGCTGCAGGTCCATCATTTGGTTTTATGGTATCGAGGTTCTGTGTGTGTGTGAGAGAGAGAGAGAGAAGAGAACATCTACAACAGCAGCTTGAAGCAACAAATAAGAGGATGTGGATTGTTTTCAGAGTCCCTCAGTGTATGGGTTGGTATTTAAATTGAACTGCAAATATGGTAGTGTAGCAAACATGATGGAATTATATTTTGTGTATTTCTGATTTGTGTGTGGAACTTTTGTGTACTTGTGTGTACGTGTACATACTGGGTCATTCTATGAAATACATTATATGCAAAACAAAACAAAAGACCACCTCAATAATGCAAATGACTTCAAGGCAACACACAAAACTAATGCAACAAATGGCTGAGGTTGCTTGGCAACAGCGGCTAATTAACCATTCCATGTACTCCATCTGCAGTGTGTACAGTGTTCCTTTAAATGGCTGAAGCTCAATGTGTAGATCTAATCACAATGTCTATTCACAATAACTTCCAGGTAGAAAAACCTTGACACATACATTAAAATCAAACAGCACTGAGCAAATGATACCTCAAACGAATAAGATCAATACTTTCTTTAGAATATTTTCACCATGTTACCCTTGCCGTCAGACAACCTTTTCTAACTGGGGGATCTAAAGCCAATATAAAAGAAATAAATAAGAACATGTCTGGAGTTCGCCAAAAGGCATGTGGAAGAACTTTCAAACATATGGAAGAAGGCACTAGGTTTTCAACATGCGCCCAAATTGTCCCTACGGGCCCTGAGGAGCCCAATGGTCTGAGCCAGATTTGGGCCAAATGTTTGCACTGATTAAAGAAGGGAGAGGTTAGTCAAAAACCCCAAAACTTTCAAGACACACTGTTTTACAAAGTCTAAAAAGCCTTTAATAAATGGGCTTGACGCCTCTGCATTTCAGCTTACAGAGCATGCCCTAAATGTAGAAGCGCATAGCCGTCAAGCCCATTTACTAAAGGCTTTAACTTTTGTGAAACAGTGTGTCCTGGGATTTTTTGGTTTTGTCCTTGAATCCAAATAGTACCTGTTTATGAAACCTACACAGGGAAGAATCCCTGCTCAGGCAAACTTTTTAAGAAATGTGCGCTGATTGAATGGGTCAGGTGGGGCTCGGCCTGTGGGGAAAAAAAAATAGGAAGAAAAACAAAAGATTTTTTTTTTAAAATCAATAAATAATAACAGAAAGTGTGCTTAATTTATATAATCTAACATTATCAACATATATTATAGATATTATTTTTATTTATTGATTGACTCCCGTTTTTGCTATAACTTGGTGGCTTTTGACCAATGACCTGCCTAGTGAAACAACAGAGGAGGCGGGGCTAAGGAGCCGTCAGTATTCTGCAGGCAGAGAGAGGAGCAGAGGGAGCAACCCGACTCCGTGCCAGGCTCTCCGGAGCAGGTAGCTTCTGTGGCGGGGAAATACAATGTGGAGAGTCACTGATCCACCGAACTGGTACATTTCGCTGCATGGTTTGTGATGCCATACAGGCGGTGTGTCCAGGGCGTTAGAAGCTGACGTGCTTTCTGAGGGGGTCTGGCTTGGTCAGGCTCAGGCTCAGTATTATAAGTGATGATCTCAGACGGGGCAGGTTCAGGCCTCAACTCAAACAGGTTGGTTTGGTTAGGGTTGTAATTTTTTCAGCTCATTGAGAACTCAAACTCTGGTCATATGAGACTGCAGCTCAAATTGCTCCTGTGGTCAGATACTCGTCTCCGTTGTGTGCTTTCCTTTCCTTTGCTCTCTTGGGTTTTTTTCTCAAATTGATGCCGTTCTTGCCAGGTCTGTGAGTTCTGGTTGCCGGCCCTCAGTTGGCAGGCTTGTTGTGGTTTGCTGTTGTGTGTTGCTGTGTTTTTTACGGTTCAGTGGTACTCTGTCCAGAACTACTCTCCCTGACCTGTTCAGAGAGCTCCTTGGTCTTCATGGTGCTGCTTGCTTGGCAGAAAGAACAGGTGCATATATACTAAGGCCATGTGACTCTTAAGATTGCGCACAGGTGGACTTAATTCAACTAATTAACTGACCTCTAAAGGTTATTGATAGCAGCAGGTCTTATTTAGGGGTGTCACAGTAGTTCTGTTGGGTACCAGCACACATTAGAGTAGAAGGAAATGAGGTTGTAGATAAACTAGTGAAAAGTGCATTAAATGATAATCATATTTTGGAGATTAGTTTTGGGAAAATAGCAAAATCCCTAATTCAGCAGGAAATACTATAATCAGACAAATAATATAAACAGACAGCGGATCTGGAATAAAGACAATATAGTGAGAGGGTTAGATGCAAATGTAGAAAGGAGGAAGTGGTCCTCTCTAGGTCAAGATTATGTCATTCAAAGGACAGATTACTGCAAAACATATAGGTCTGTCTGCAGGGAAACCGTGGAGCATGTACTGATAGAATGTAGGAAGTTCAGAACAGAGAAGCAAAGTGCAGGATAGGGTGGGAGAGTTTAGAAGAGAGTTGGGTGTCAAAGGGCTGTTACAGAGAAGAGACAAACCAGGTTCCAGGTTCAAAAGACATTAATTCAATATTTATTTGAAACAAGTTTAATATCCAGAATATATCTCCCCAAAAGTCATGATGGTACACACTCTGGTACAGAAGGTGGCAGCATGCACCCTTAATGTTGGTTTGTAACCTTAAAGTAAAAAGAAGAAAAAAACCTTTGTATATTTTTAATATTGATATTTTTATAACAATATGATGATAAAATAAAATAAAATAAAATAAAATAAAATAAAATATGTAACAAAATAAGAAAAAAAAGACACCAAGGAGATGAATTCTTTATCAAGGCACTGCTCTTTTTCCATTCTGGCCATTTTCCCTCTGACCATTTACAGATCACAAATCACTGGCTAAATTTGTTTGGGTCTTTTTAATCATCTTCTGTAAACTCTGGAGCAGTGATCGTCATCTGGCGGCCCACAGGCCACACACAGCCAGCCGTCCAGAGCTTCCCATCTGGCCCACAGAATATTAATGAATTCAGAAAATCTGAGGAGTAAAAAGGAGTATCTCAGTCACAAAGATGAGCTTGCTTTGCTAGTTGTGCACTGAACAGCAGCACAGAGGAGAAACAAAGTCTTTAAGTCTCTTTTTTAAATGGAATGTATCATGCAAGAACAGGGACAAACTCATAGCTGGCATTTATTTTTAAATGTTTCAGATTTCAAATTGAGACTTCAAATTAATTATCCCCATTGTTTTGTCCATTACATATTCAAGATTAACTTCTTTCCATTCCAAAGGTGCTATACCTAAAGTTTTTAGTGGAAAGTGGCATTGGACTCTGGGGGGCCCGTGGACAAAGAGTCCAGTCAAGCCTCCCCACTCCTTTTGTTTTTGTTTGTTTGTTCTGCTCAAAATCTGCTCAGAGAGGTGCATCTGGAAGTTGAAAATGATTCAACTTTTGTAAATGTTCTATAACAGCTGATTGTCAATAGCACCACAGTTCTCTACAATAAAGCACTCACCAGGCCTTTGAAACTTCTTGCCTCTTTGCTTGTTGTAAAGTGCATTCACTGCAAACAGGTTCACCAGGTTCACACTTATGTTAGACAAAGACTGTACGCCTCTCTCTGTCTTTGTGTGAGCTGGTCATGTTTCACGGCCTGTCTAAGAATATATTTTTGTTTTCTTATGTTTAGGCTTTTAATGATTTACTGGCATCTGCAGAGTTTTAAATCTGTATGTCCACAACTCTCCAGGACTCTCAGAATTCGTAAAAGTTTAATGTATTCACTATAATGATATTTTTGTTTTTTAGTTGATATTGATATAGTTTGAAAACACATGAAAAGGCATATAGTAGAAGCGCTTAGAGGCATTTTAAACTTTTAAAATGCATTCAGTTTTACTTCCTGCTGATGGTGTAGTGCAATTTTTCCACAAGGAGCTTCTATAGGTAGCACTGTGTGTGTTTTTGGCTGTTTTTTTATTTTAAATATTAATATTTTGAAAAAGCTATTTCTCATGTTCGAGTTTGAGTTCATTTATTCATGCTCACAGTTAAAAAACTGGATAAAAACAGAATTTACAAAGTGCATTATGTAAAAAAAAAAAACACACGCAGAAGACACAGTTAAAAATTACAATTAAAACAGTGGCATGGGTATATATTGTACTGACCGTCTTGTGCAGAGTTGAAGAGTCTTATTGCAGTGGGGAGGGTTGCTGTCCTTACTATGTAGGAGTTCAGTGTAGGTGTTGCTGCTGTTCTGTGCCACCTGGTTGATTTTCTCAGGTTTCTTTTTGTAGAAGTAGGTTAAGGAGAGGGTGTAGTGTGTCAGTCATCTCTTTGATGAGCTGAATGGCTGCCTGTTCTCTCCTGCTCTGGAGGCAGGGGAGTTGTGGCTAGGGGAACCGGCCCCTGGAGATTATTTTGAGGGCCCTTTTCTGGACCCTTTTCGCTGTGCTTCCTGCTTCTTGTTGCATCCTACCAGGAGGACACTCCCATACTCATGGCCTGACCAAGGCGTTGTAGATGGAAACAGAGTCCTCACAGGGTGGGCCATGTCTGGCCAGGAAGTGCAGAAGTTTTGATGCTTTCCACACTGCCTCCTCCTCCTCAGAGTCCAGGTGGAAACCCCGATATTTGGTAGTGGTGACGACAGGGACTTCTTGTCCTCCCAGGAAGAGAGGGGCAGGTTGGGGTGGATTTCTGGCGAAACAGATTCTCAGCTCCACAGATTTTTTTTCCATTTAACAGCTTATTTAATTAACAGTTACTGGACGTAGCCCACTTGACTATCTGCTCAGCCTCCATCGCCATGGATGTGTCCCTGTGGATGTCAGTTAAGGGTATGGCCCAAGACAGCCCCACATCGTCAGCATAACCCGTGTCCAGTGTCCTTGAACATGGTCTTTCGTGTGGACATGGGGAGCCCACACCTCCTTGTGGCACTCTGGGTGAGACCTCTGACCTGACTGGCTGTAGGTGTTGCTGGCTGCGACCCTCTGCTTTCTTCCAGTGGTGTAGCTGTGTAGCCAGGAAACAAGTCAGGGGCACAGCTCTATGTCGTAGGTGTTGCAGCAGCTTGGCATGGTCGACTCTGTCAAAGGCCTTGGGCATGTCAGCCAGCAACAACCTCACCTCATGGTTTGCTGCTTGGTGTCAGTAGCTGTTAGCCAAGAGTGTGTGGCTTTCACTAGGGCAGTGGTAGTGCTGGATTTAGGGGTAAGCATACTGTTTTTTTGCACTCATAAATGACTATTAGCATGAGTTTTGCTCATGATGGATTTTTCCTGTATTTTCCCAAGGCATAATGTTAGTGAGATGGGACTCCAGTCACTTGGGGTACTGATTTGGGACTTTGGTTATTGGACATACACTGGATGACTTCCATGCTTTGGGAACACCTCTGTATGAGTAGGCGATGTTAATGATGTGTGCGGGAGGACGAAAGCAAGGTTTTCAGAATGCCCCTTAAGCTGATACTGTCAAGTCCTCGGGCCTTTAGTGGGTTGAGCCTAGTCAGGGCTTGCTTCATCTGGCAATGCTGTACAGGTCTTCCTCCGCAATGGAGAAGCAAAGTAGCTGTTGAGGACGTCCGTTACCTTGTCATGCTCAACTCTATTAAATTGTATTTGATTATTACGCAAACCTATGAGGGTAAAAGTTGTATTTTTGGAGATATTATCATACTGTTGTTGATGGCTCTGTTTTGTTCTGATGCTATTTAAAGATCTGACACCCGCCTGCTCTCATTTCCGGCTCAAAAACGCTCAGCCCCCTGCAAACACAGCTGTGTCAGCAGCGTGGCACAAAGGTCCACTTACTACAAAAATCCCTGTTAACATATACAGCAATGTCCGCTGTAAAGGCTTTTAGCATCCTTGGTGGTGGTTGTTAGTTGTTAGTGAAGTAGCTTTGTAGCCACTGCAATGTTGCCAGGTATGACTGTGACATCCTCAATACATCCCAAAGCCATGCTTTTGGGTGGAAAATTGTCAAATCTGGTAACATATCTTGGGCATAAAGGTTTTTTTTTGCCTCAGATCCATTATTTTAGTTGTGTCAACCAATCATTTTGCCAGATGAAGACCCTATTGGGTTGAAACATTATAAAAATTGTAATCAATGAAATATTGGGAGATGTTTTTCAGTGTGCGGATATTTGTAACCAATATGAACATATTAGACACAAACCACTGTCAGGCAGAGAACTGTATGCGCTTCGTCACACAGACAAGACTGTAGTAGCACATTTTCATTAGTTATCCCATGTTTGTGATAATATGCAAGAGTAACAACAGAAATATATACAAAAAACTCACAACATAACAATAACAAAGACAATTTACATTCCAATATGAATTTAAAAATTCCTAGCCCCTAGAATGGACCACACACCACTGCTTCTTGCAGTTCATATTTGAAGTGTAATTCTATTTCCTCCTCATAGCTTCAATACTAATTCAATTCAAACTCACAGACTGACCTGGAAAGCATGAATGAGTTATTGAAAAGTCATTTGGAGCTGGACATATCCCTGATGTGTGTGCATGTGCAGATATTTCATCTGACTGCTGGAGGTGGAAAGAGACCTTTTCCTCAAAACATGCCATCTGACCTGAACATCACGGCAGACACACACCCACACAGACTCATGAACACACAAAGTCACATCTCTCCAAGAAGACCCAAACAAGCAAGAAAATGAGTTAACCTTCATATCTCCGTTGGAAATGTTGCTCTATCTGCCAGGAACTGAACAAACCCATCTTCAGCAAATAGACTGCAGCGGGCTGTGGGCTTATCAGGAGCAGCTGGACACTTCGCCCGGGGCTCAGGGATAGCTCTCTCTCTTTTGACCTGTGACCCTTCACTATATGAATATTACACACACACACACACACACACACACACACACACACACACACACACACACACTACACACACACACATGCACATACACCAATGGAACACGGCCAAAATGTCAATAGGCAGCATGGACAGCCTGCAGATATCACTCCCACAGCTTCTTTCTCTCTCCTACACCTTCCCCTCATTTATCTGCAAATAAACCAAATAAAAACATAAAGTACAGAGAGATAGGCAAGCTAGAATAACATTATTTTTACACACTTTTTTTATATTAGTTGCCCTCAGTTGTACTGAGTGCATTTGCAGCCTTCAGATGAACTGTAAAAATCCACTTTGAATTTCTCTGTTCAGCTCTGAATCAGCCATGTGATGAATCAGTCGCAGCTGAAAGTAAATAACCTTAAAACACCTCTGAGTCTTTCTTACAGTAATACTATAATCACATGTGTGCCCTTGGTTGACAGACCAATTGGTGGCTGTAATCACTCCACATGTCTACATAGAGAGCTATAAAGCCAGCACTCTCAATTAGACAGCTCGAGTGGGTATCTCACAAGGTTATAGTCTCACTGGTATGAAATTCCTTCTGTGTTCCAACAGACACTCTGCCTCATGCAAGAATCATTTAATTGAAAAAGATTATTTCTTCTGTGGCACATGTGAAGGAGAATTTGTGGCATTCACCAATTTTCCCAAACCAAATACAGTTTTGCAATCTTTTCGAGTCAGTGCAAAGCGGGATGAGAGTCAGCAATCTCAAAGTTTGAGGCCATGGTTATCTGCTGGAATATGGTGGCTTGTCCTCTGGTTTGGGAGAGAGTTACTGCCCCAAGCAAAATAATTCAAGTATCTCGGGGTGTTGTTCACACGAGTGAGGATAAAATGGAGCACAAGATGCACAGGTGATTTGGTGTGCTGGACTTTTGTGGTGATGAGGGAGCTGAACCAAAACGCAACATTTTCAATTTACTGGTCAATCTATGACCGAGCCCTAACCTATGGTCACGAGCTTTGGGCAGTGGCCGAAAGAATCAGATTTCGTACACAAGCAACTGAAATGAGAGTCCTCTGTAGGGTGTCTGGGCTCAGCCTTAGAAATAGGGTGAGGAGCTCAGACATCAGAGGGGATCTTGAAGTACAGCTGCTGCTCCCTTTGTGTCGAAAGGGGCCAGTTGAGGTGGTAGAAGGCCGCAGGGCCAAACCAGATCACACTACTGTTGCTGCACTTTTATCCTCTTTATGAATTGTTGTATTTTTTGTTTCCCCCTCTTTCTTTCTTTCCTAATATTTCTATTCTGTTACCTGCCCAGGGATGTAAATTAGAAGTTCTGCTAATTCTGACATATTTTTTTTGTATTTTATACTAATGTTTAATACTATGCCGTGTCCCTTTTATATAAATATTAAATGAATAAAAAAATAAATAAATAAATGATACAGTTCATCTGGGCTGGGAATGCCTCGGGGTCCTCAAGGAGGAGCTAGAAGGTGTTACTTTGGAGAGGGATGTCTGGAGTGCTTTTCTCAGCCTGCTGCCACTGAGACCTGGCCCTGGATAAGTGGACGACAATGGATGGATGGATGGATCTTTTTGCTAAATTTATTGCCACCTCTTACCTACCACTTTCGTGCGATATAAACATTGATGAATTCAGCTTTCCACGATGGCACAAGTTCCTCTCCAGCGAAGCCAGCTGACTTTCAGTTGGATTCATGCACACATTAATGGGAATTTTTACCCCAGGATTGCTCAAGATTTTTTAATTTCCTTGGATTAAATGAATCAAATTCAGATTAAAGAGTCATTACATAGTATTTATGATGCTCAGGAAATATATATTTACCATTTTACAGTGAATGCTTTTATGTTGACCGGTTTGGGGCAGTGTGTCTCATAATTTGCCAGAAAATGCCCTTAACTATAATCCAACAAGCGATTATGTTTCCCTCAAAAAGTATTTGGCAAAAAACATATTAACAGGATATAATCATAATTTCTAAAAGAGTTGGATCAGGACATCCCTACGTTTGACAGAGCTCCAACAACACGTGACAACAGTTACTTTAATCAGAGGCTCTGGCTGAGGGCTCTGCTGGGCCAGTGCCCAGTATGCTTATCCAGTAATTCATCCATGACTGCCCAATGATTTATGTGAATCTGAATGGAATATAACAAATGCACCATAATAAATAATAATAATAATAATAATAATAATAATAATAATAATAATAATATAATAATAATAATAATAATAATAATAATAAATAATAATAATAATAATAATAATAATAACTTTATAGCATCTTTAAAAAACAGTTACACAGTTTAGGCAAAGCAGAAGCAACAAGGGTTTCTTACAGAGGCAACATAACGGTAAGAGCCAAATGATAATACTGAATTAAGATCAGACAAAAATTAAACAAGAGAGAAAAAATTACAAAACAAAAAATAACAACATCAACCCCAACCAATGAGAGTAAATACAACTCAAAGAACATTAGCAGTAAACACAGAAATAAGAGTACTAATAATACAATTAAACATGATGGAGACAGATTAAAAGAATTAAAAGATACATTAAAAGACAAACCAAAATGGATGACTTGAAATAGACAAATGAATCAGGGTTGTTTGTGTAGCACCTTAACAGGCAAATCTTACAGGGCATCAATTACAGCATCCTGCTCAGTGGCCCTTGGCTTCTGTTATTGATGCCCAAGTCTTATACACTGTATATATATATATATATATATATATATATATATATATATATATATATATATATATATATATATATATATATATAAACCTGACTTCCACCCAGGAGACAAACACACACTAGAATTTCACCCAAGGAGACAAACACGAGAATTTCACAAGGGACTTTCACCTACAAGACTTTCACCTAGAAGTCAAACACTCCAGACTTTTACTGAGGAGAAAAACACACTAGACTTTCACCTAGGAGAGCGGTGTTCTTCTCCTGTGTGAAAATAAAAAGTCAGCAGTTTTAATAGTATTAATGGCATACATCACTAGACAGAGTTTACACGTGACATGGCCATCAAGTAATACTTGATAAGTTACAGTGAGAAATGTAGTTATTTTTACTGTAATCATGATTGTTTTTGAAAACATAACCAAGTATGTTAGTAGCCTGAATTTTAAGTCATTTTGGTGGCGAAACCTATGTTTCCTGTGAAAATGGCAGTTCTCTTTAAAATAACACTGTAGCGTAACAGGCAGAAATTGACATAGAAACGTCAAAAAAATGTCCCAAACTGATGTCAGAGAGATTTCAAGAGTGTCATAGCTTAAAGCGTAGAGCCATTGATCAAGCTTGTTCTGTTACTGTTGGAATGCATTGGCTTTCCAGTGACATGGAGAATCGGAATATCTGAGTCTCTGAATGCTGATGTGAACAGTATTTTTTGTGGTGTTTACCACTTGATAACTCAGGTGAACAGTCTGTCTCACCATATTTTACCATCTGACCATTGAAGTGAATCATATTTCTTGTCATATTTACCTGAGGTGAAAAATATTTTCTAGCAGGCTAGTGTATTTTGGCTGAGAGTTATTTTCATGCTGGTATGTTGTATCTTGTCTGTCTTTCCCATTTGACGATAATGATGGTTAGGCGGAGGGAGAGAGGAAGCGTGGGGAGAAAGAAAACAGAAAAGGAAGGAGAGGAGGAAGTGAAAACGTGTTTCAAGTGAAATAACCAGAGGTCCCCGTGCATGCTTGTTATGCGGTAATAGAAGAATCTAGCAAATGAAACAGCAACACTGAAGAAGAACCTCTACGAAGCAGGAGTCTAATATGAAGGCTGTGTGTGTGTGTGTGTGTGTGTGTGTGTGTGTGTGTGTGTGTGTGTGTGTGTGTGTGTAGGGCTTACACTGTTCAGCTTCCTGATTAAATGATCTTAGCATGGACTGTGTTAGTCCTCAAACAGAGACCTCTGTGGTGCTTCACTGGAGACCCATAGACAAGCACACACACACACACACACACACACACACACACAGACAATATTTCAGGTTTAGCTGAGGGTGGTGCTGTGTGGAAGTAGGCGGGAGAAGAGAGCGTGAATTTATTAAGCCCACACCAACCATTCAACGTACGCCAGCAACAAGCAATGAATCTCCAACAAGAAATAAATAACTGCTGTGTCTTTGAGTCTCAGGAAGAAATATAAGAGGCGGGGGTGGATGTAGGCACCAACGAGACAGGGGGGAAGGCAAGGCTTTGGGCAAGACGCTGCAGTAATTCTTCGGAGGCAGCTTGTTTGTTTGGGAGGATATGCGGTGCATCTCCACCGTGATGATAATTCACACACATGCAATCACACAGAAATGAAGGTAAGGGCCAGTAAAGGACAGATGTACAAATAGAACTGGTTAATTCATTCATTGGATTTTAAAATGGTGTGCTCTTGTAGATATCGAGTCCTTCCAGTCCAACATTGGGATTTATTTTTTCTGTCTGAGTTCTGTTTTACTGCGGACTACTTTCACACTAAAAGCTAAATTGCTCAGTATCTCACAGTGACATTAGGTAATAAACATGCCTAAAAATAGTTTAATGGGGGAAATAATCAATAATAAACAATATGTTTAGGTTGTTCTTATGAAAAGCTTGAATCAGTTTCTTAAAACAATATCTGTAAAAGCCAAGGATGGCTAGGAGCAGATGGCACAGGTGTGGGCTTCACACATCATCAGGCCATCAAAGAACAGCAACATCCCAAGCGGCAGCCTCTTCTTTGCACTAATGGACCAACACAACTAACACAGTACAAAAGTATTTCAGAATGGGATCAAAAGAGACACTTTCAGGTAAACAGGAACTTAATGTAAACAACTTTGTTAGAATTTATTATTATTTTATACCAGTCAAGTATTTGAAATCCTACCAAAGGAGTTTTTAATTGATTAAGAGGCTATTTATTTGAGCTGCAATTTGTTGCTTTTTTAGCAAGCAAAGCAAGCAAGCAAAACTTAATTTATATTTACATTTAATTCCAGATGGAAGCCTAATGTGTTGCACAAAGTGCGAGGTACAAGTTGCAGACACATAATGAAGCTCGGTGAATCAGCTGACTATAAAAGTAAATCATATCCATTGAAAATAAAATTAAAAAACTCATAAAATATTAGTGATGAAGAATAAACCAATAAAATATACAAAGACATGTTAGTCTTAACTGATAAAAATGTCTTTTTTTTTTTTTTTATGGATTTTTTTTTTTACATTTTTGCCTTTATTAGATAAGAGTGATAGCGCAAAAGGGGGAGAAACAGAGGAGACTACATGCGGCAAAGGGCCACTCACTGAAAATCAAACTTGTGGCTGCTGCGGCAAGGACACTGCCTTCATACATGGGGCACTTGCTATTTCCACTTAGCCACCGGATGCCCCCCATAGATAATGTTGAAATGAAATATTAATACTAAAAAGAAAAGAAATGATACTAAAAGTAGACAATGAAAACAGGATAATCCACATTTAAATGATAAAATAAAATAAGAAAATAGACCAATGAAAGATGATAACACAGGAGTAAAACCAACAAAATAAAATAAAATATTAGATAAACAAATAAACCAGTCAAGTAAAAGCCAGTAAAAACATACCAAAGTAATAATAACATAAACTAAATTAAATTAAAACAAAACAAAACAAAAAAAAAAAAATAGTCGAACCAGACTTCTGGAATGTACTGCTAAAAAGTAATATCTTTGACTTAACTCAAAAAACTCTCTCCGTGGTCCTGAAGTGATCAAACCCAGCCTCACCATCTCTCTCCGTGGTCCTGAAGTGTTCAAAGCAAGCCTCACCGTCTCTCTCCGTGGTCCTGAAGTGATCAAACCCAGCCTCACGTCTCTCTCCGTGGTCCTGAAGTGATCAAACCCAGCCTCACGTCTCTCTCCGTGGTCCTGAAGTGTTCAAAGCAAGCCTCACCATCTCTCTCCGTGGTCCTGAAGTGATCAAACCCAGCCTCACCGTCTCTCTCCGTGGTCCTGAAGTGATCAAACCCAGCCTCACGTCTCTCTCCGTGGTCCTGAAGTGATCAAATCCAGCCTCACGTCTCTCTCCGTGGTCCTGAAGTGTTCAAAGCAAGCCTCACCATCTCTCTCTGTCGCCCCGAAGTGTTCAAACTCAGCCTCACTGTTTCTCTCCGTGGTCCTAAAGTTTTAAAACTCAGCCTCACTGTCTCTCACCATGGTCCTGAAACATCCTGAGAAGTTTGAACTGAGTCTCTCAGTCTGTCTTCTTGATGTATTTAAAGTCAGTCTCTCTGTCTCTGTCCATGTTACTGAAACTGTGAAACCCAGCTTCTCTTCCTCTATGGTGCACTTAAAACCATAAAACAGCATGCTGTTGACAGTGAAGTTGGGACATAGGTATGTTTCACAACACCAACATTTATTTAACAGCCAACACTCTTACAAAAAACACCAGAAACACACCACACTGGCGGACATTTGTAATAAACTGTGTGTGACACTAAGAACATTAATATAGCAGCACACCATTAGTTGCAATGTATAGACAACATGGAGTAATGGCACCCTGAGCAGAGAATGAACTCACATTGCTTGTGTGTGTGTGTGTGTGTGTGTGTGTGTGTGTGTGTGTGTGTGTTGCAATCTGAGCTTCTCTGTTTGTTTTATTTTTGTTTAAGTGGACAATCTGGCTGTTCACACGTGTTGTTGCATGAGTCCCTGCGTGTGTATCCCACTAACTAGCTAATCGCTGCCGCTCTGCACTGAACTCATACAGATGGTTACTGCACGTAATGGCATCTAGACCCACAGTGCTGTCGTGGTATAATGCCTACCCTCCAGACCCCCCTCCCCCCATCTTGTCTGTCCTGGACCCGGGGAACCTGAGGAGTTCCCAGGACAGAAGAGATATATAATCCCTCTAGCCTGTTCTTGGTTGGCGATGGGCAGCACCTCCTAACAGCTGGACATGCCCAGAATCACCTCTAATGGGAGGCACCCAGGAGGCACCCTTCAACTGATGCCCAAACCACCTCAACTGGCCCCTTTAGACACGAAGAGCAGATCTCCCTGAATGGTTGAGTTCTGCACCCTATCTCTACCATAAACCCTGATAAAATTTCAGGTATGAAAAATTAGATACTATCCAAGTTGTACTGGAGATGCAAATCCCTGCTGTGCTGTGCTAACAGGCCAAACCAAGCCAGACCATGAGTGTGGAAAAGGGATATACAATGAATACTCAGACAAAATTTTATTCTATGCAAAGCTAATGGTCATTTGAGTAATCTGAATCAACCAAGCCAATGAGCAGTGTGACAATGAAAAATAAATAAATAAATAAATTGAGGTCAGGTGATTGGTACCGTCAGTTTGAATACTGCAATTGATAGTTTTACTGCAGTTATCTGCTATTGATGCTATGAAGAGAAACTTAAAACAATGTTTCGGCCTTTTAATCATCTCTTTCTGTGTGTTATGTGTTTTTAAATGATGCCACATAGTCTATTCAGATGTGGTCATCTGCTGTTAAACTGTTCTGCTTTTGGCTTAATTGTCCCAACGTGGATAAAATGAGGATAATGACTGCACTGGTGCTGAATGTTTTTTTTGCACAGAGCTCTCTGAGTGTGGTGCCCCTCATGCTGAGTTGTGTCATTGTGTTATACTCTACACCTGGGGTGAGCAGGTCTCTGAATAGCAGTTTGATAGGCTAATTGTTTCAGCTGATGATTGATCATTTGTGTAATGATATTTCAATGCTTTATTGTTGTAAATAATGTAGGTTAGGGCAAGCTCGCTGCAGTATAACACCTCTCCTTTTCATCTGCAGAGTGAATGTGAGCAGGCAGCAGACTGGATTGTTTGAAGCTGTTTCGTTCTTGTGCCACCCTGTCTCTCTGTCCCACTATAAACCAGTCCACTCAATAACCCTGTCCCACCGTAACCAGTCCACCAAGCCCCTGTGTCTTACCATAACCAGTCCACTCAATCCCTCTGTCCCATTATAACTAGTCCACTTGGCTGAATCTCAATTACAAAAAGATACTGAGTGAACCGTTATCCTGTCTTACCGTGGATGTTTCTTCTCTGATCAATGGTCAAACAACTCTCTAAAGACTTTTCGTGTGATCTAACTAAAGATCTAACTATATATAAAGTTACATATTTATTTCCAAAATGCCAAAAAAAAAAAAAAATAGGGGAACAAAATAAAATTAGCAAGAAAAACAACACCAGAACCACTATCAAACATATTCAGTAAAGAAACCTAATATTTCATGTTCAAAAAGGAGTAGGAGGAAGTGCATACTTATCCAATCCCCCTTTTCTTTCAATTTTATGAAACAAAAGTTAATTTCAAACATAACTATTCTCAGTTTTTGCCACAATATTGACCATGCACACCTTGATCTAATAAAACAAGAATTAGGACAGAAACAAAAACAGATCAGTGTGAAAAAACAGAAAAGTTACATTTGCACTGCCTGTTCAAGGCGGGAATATCATGCCTTTATGCCACCTTGCCTTTCTGCATATAACGTCTGATCGTGGAAAGAGAGAACAGAGTGGTCTTGCCTCTGAGCTGTGAATGGAGGTAGTATCAGTGCTGTAATGAGGTCTGTGTAAAATGTAAAGCCGGAAAGACGTGACCATGGGCAGCACATTGGGCATATTAACCATAACACAGGAAAAAAAGAGATGAGACATGTCAGCTAGATGATGCTTTTAATTCATTATGCTTAAAACTTGAAATGATGATTGCACAGCAGCAGGCCAAATGTCTTAATGAATGTCTTTCATAAATTATTTTCATACAATCATACCAATTAGAGAACTACATGAGGCAACAAACTTGAGCACCAAAATATTGTATGTCAAAGCTACTGCCTGAATCAGAAAAGTATAATGGTGTTGATGGTGTTGTTTGAAGCCACTTGGCTCTGTATTTTTACGTTTTTTAATCTGTGTACTTTGGACTTCTTTTTGACAGGCTTTCCCTGGGGCTGCGACTACGACAGATCGACATGATACAGGATGCCTTGGCAGGAAGCACCAAGACACTATCCAAAATGAGTAAAAAGTCGAGGAAGGTCTGCCAGAACACAAAAAAAAAAGAAAAAGAAAAGAGAGGCAGACATTGAGAGGGTGGAGGGAAATTGTCATGATAGATGAGAGCAACTTCTACAACAAAAGAAAGATATGTATGAAACAGAGCCTTCTGTTAAAGCCTCAGATGAACCCAGACACGTGTTTTCAGTCCTCAAGGTCCATCTGTTGTGCAATAATGGAGCATAGCCAGAGCTCTGCTTTACATTGCAGGAGAAAAAAGAAGATATCAGAAATCAGTGGATGATGAGACCATGTTGATTCATAGACAGTAACTTACATATTTTTACACATTATATAATAACATAATAATGTGCCGTTACATAAGGCAGGTTTCTATTAAGCCTTCAGTTTTGCAAATTGAAATTGCATATAAAAAATGTGTCTCTCATGAGGTGGTATTTCAGGTGATTTGAAAAAGCCATATTTGCAATACTGCAATGGAAACACTGTTTAGACTTTTCTAGGTCACATGATGCTATGACTATGTGCTTGTCAGTAGGAACTGGCTCCCTCATGATGCAGCAGGAGCTACAAGAGGTGTTACTGCATCGTGTAGCTTTTCAGAAGTTGAGCAGATCATTTTGAAGTTTTTAATTCACAAAAGTCTTTACTGCATCGTATAGCTTTTCAAAAGTTGAGCAGATCATTCCGAAGTTTTGAATCCACAGTTCCTCTGTGAAATTGTGGGCTATCTTCTTCAAGAAATCACTCATATGTGGCAGCCCCCATGTATAAGGGGCTTGCCTTTCCATTATCTCTCCATAACACGCCCACGTCACTTTCACGCAGTCATCTCACAATTGTGTTTTATCGACGTTTCGAAAATGTTACTTTTTTTGTTTTGCGTTTTTTTTGCATTTTGCACAATTCTGTCATAGAAGCCCACCTATAGTTATGTAAACATAAACACGTTAAAGACTAGTCCCTCCCTCTGCATTTAACTTTTCATCCCGAGGTGTAAGTGGAGATTTTTGTCAATTTGCATTTTCACTTCATTTTAAACCACAAGAATTAGCTATCATGTTTTTAGTGGCATCATATTTTGGACACCAGTTTGCATTTAATTGCTGAGCTTTGTATGTGTGGGTTTGCAAAATTAAACCTATGCAGTACTTTGATGTGTGGAATAATAAAGAAAAAATACAATATGCTTGGTTCTGCTGTGTCGATTTTGACCTCTGTTTAAAAAACATCCCATAATGTGTCTGACAATGTTGTAGGAGTGAAATGCGTAAACAGTGGATCTGTTTTTCTTCTCCTGTTTACACTGCATTTTATTTTACCTAATGAGCAAAACTGATGTTAGAAGAGAAATAAAAAAGAATACAAACCACAGACCGCAACAAATAAAAGGGGACAGACAGGAGGGTTTAATTAGGTAGACATCGATAGCTTCACTTGCACGATGCATGATGGGATGGATGCTGACCCCAGATTCTCAGGTCATACCTTCTAGGTAATGAACATATGTCTCTCTGAGGCATGTGTCTGTGTGTGTGTGTGAGTGCACTCAGGTATACAAATTACTGCATGTGTGCATGTGTGTGTGTGTGTGTGTGGGTGCACTTGGGTATACATATTACTGCATATGTGCATGTGTGTTGTGTGTTTGTGCCTTCTTGTACACTGACAGCCATTACTGCGGCCTGTGTTCTGTATTCAAAGCACATGCACAAACCACAGATCTCTGTTGCCCCGAGGTGCTGCTGGTCCAACACAAGTTTTTTTTTCCTTCCCTGTTCTATCCTTATTTTTCCTTTCAATTTATTTTTGTTGCAGGATTCAGACACAAAAGAATAAATCAGTGGTTTTTTTTGTTTTTTTCTCTCTCCCTCTTGGCTAGTGTTTTAAACATAAGCACTGCCCACGCCGGGTTGTGCTTGATGAAAACAAAATGCACATATGCATACATTTAAAAGCATCTTGATATGATAATGTTACACGTACTGTATGCATCTCATACATGGCTATTTTGATTTAATTTCAGTCTCATTATGTTCTGCTGTTCTTATTCTGTACACCCTCAAAATACTGTGATTCATTCATCTTATCATTCATTAGATTCTTTTTTTCTTTCTTTGCTGTATCCTATTATTATTGACCCTGT